>NC_057737.1:493405-509950 GCF_004010195.1 Chiloscyllium plagiosum | reverse complement strand
CAGGGTAAGGGTCACTCATTGTGTAACCGTACAGAGTCAGTGTTTATTCAGCAGGGTAAGGGTCACTGTGTAACCGTACAGAGTCAGTGTTTATTCAGCAGGGTAAGGGTCACTGTGTAACCGTACAGAGTCAGTGTTTATTCAGCAGGGTAAGGGTCACTGTGTAACCGTACAGAGTCAGTGTTTATTCAGCAGGGTAAGGGTCACTGTGTAACCGTACAGAGTCAGTGTTTATTCAGCAGGGTAAGGGTCACTGTGTAACCGTACAGAGTCAGTGTTTATTCAGGTAAGGGTCACTCACTGTGTAACCGTACAGAGTCAGTGTTTATTCAGCAGGGTAAGGGTCACTCACTGTGTAACCGTACAGAGTCAGTGTTTATTCAGCAGGCTAAGGGTCACCCACTGTGTAACCGTACAGAGTCAGTGTTTATTCAAGGTAAGGGTAACTCGCTCTGTAACCGCAGAGTGAGTGTTTATTCAGCAGTGTAAGGGTCACTCACTGTGTAACCGTACAGAGTCAGTGTTTATTCAGCAGGGTAAGGGTCACTCACTGTGTAACTGTACAGAGTCAGTGTTTATTCAAGGTAAGGGTCACTCGCTGTGTAACCGTACAGAGTCAGTGTTTATTCAGGGTAAGGGTCACTCGCTGTGTAACCGTACAGAGTCAGTGTTTATTCAGGGTAAGGGTCACTCATTGTGTAACTGTACAGAGTCAGTGTTTATTCAGGGTAACAGTCACTCGCTGTATAACCGTACAGAGTCAGTGTTTATTCAGGGTAAGGGTCACTCGCTGTGTGACTGTACAGAGTCAGTGTTTATTCAGGGTAAGGGTCACTCACTGTGTAACTGTACAGAGTCAGTGTTTATTCAGGGTAAGGGTCACTCATTGTGTAACCGTACAGAGTCAGTGTTTATTCAGGGTAAGGGTCACTCGCTGTGTAACTGTACAGAGTCAGTGTTTATTCAGGGTAAGGGTCACTCACTGTGTAACTGTACAGAGTCAGTGTTTATTCAGGGTAAGGGTCACTCATTGTGTAACCGTACAGAGTCAGTGTTTATTCAGGGTCAGGGTCACTCGCTGTATAACCGTACAGAGTCAGTGTTTATTCAGCAGGGTAAGGGTCACTCGCTGTGTAACTGTACAGAGTCAGTGTTTATTTAGCAGGGCAAGGGTCACTCACTGTGTAATGTACAGAGTCAGTGTTTATTTAGCAGGGTAAGGGTCACTCACTGTGTAACCGTACAGAGTCAGTGTTTATTTAGCAGGGTAAGGGTCACTCACTGTGTAATGTACAGCAAGTACTAAACTGGGCCAAGACCAATTATATCAAAATTGGACAGGAGCTGGGAAATATGGATTGGACACAGCTATTTGAAGGGAAGTCCACATTTGCGATGTGGGAGGATTTCAAAGACAGGTTGAAGGTAGTGCAGGATAGGCATGTCCCGTTGAAAACAAGGGATAGGAAAGGCAGGATTTGTGAACCATGGATGAGAGGAGAAATCATGCAACTAGCCAAGAGGAAAAGGGAAGTGTACATAAGGTCCAGGCAGCTAGAACAGAACAGACCTTGGAGGAATATCGGGAGAATAGGACCAGTCTCAAATGAGGAACCGAGCAGTCTAAAAGGAGCCATGGAATAACTTTAGTGAGCAGAATTAAGGAGAATCCCAAGGCCTTTTGTTCTTATATAAGCAGCAATAGGGTAACCAGAGAAAGGGTTGGTCCACTAAAGGATAAGGAAGGAAAGTTGTGTTTTGAACCAGAGAGAATGGTTGAGATTCTCAATGATTACTGTGTATCAGTGTTCACTGAGAGGGACATGATGAATGTTGAGATTAGAGATAGAAGTTTGTTTACTCTGAATCACATTGAGATAAGGAGGGAAGACATGTTGGGTAGGGTAAAGGATATTAAGGTGGACAAATCCCCAGGACCAGATAGGATCTATCCTAGGTTACTGAGGAAGGCGAGAGAGGAAATAACTGAGGCCCTCACAAGTATCTTTGTAGCATCCTTCAATACAGGAGAAGTGCCAGAGGACTGGAGACTTGCTAATGTTGTCCCCCTGTAACTACAGACCAGTGAGCCTGACGTCAGTGGTGGGGAAGTTGCTGGGGAGGGTACTGAGGGATAGGATCTATTTATTTTTAGAAAAGAATGAGCTTCTCAGTGATAGACAACATGGTTTTTGTGAGGGGGAGATCGGGCCTTACCAACTTAATAGAGGTCTTCGAGGAAGTGACCAAGTTATTAGATGAAGGAAGGGCTGTTGATGTCATATACATGGACTTTAGTAAGGTGTTTGATAAGGTTCCCCATGGTAGACTAATGGAGAAAGTGAAGTCACATGGTGTACAGGGTGTTCTAGCTCGGTGGAAAAAGAACTGGTTGAGCAACAGGAGACAGAGAGTAGTAGTTGAAGGGAGTTTCTCGAAATGGAGAAAGGTGACCAGTGGGAAGTCCAATTTTTAGTTCTCTCTGCTCCTGTAGGCTGTACACTGCCTACATCTCTTTGGTTATGGGGCCTGAAAACAGCCCATCATGAATTCCTGCCCTGTGATTGAAGTATGTGGCTGAAGATGCCTTGACCATACCCAACAGCTCTGCTTTTGTTCCTGAGATTGGTGGCTTAAGTTGGGAATCTTCTGGTTCACTGCACACACTTCAGACAGAGGTGAAAATTGTCCCAACTGGTTTGATTTTTCACTGTGAGGTGGGGACAGGTGATGCCTGAAGAGGTGGCCAGCGGGCAGTTAAGTGCCAAGATAATACTCTGTACAGTTCTGGTCACCAAATTATCAAAAGGATGTGGATGCTTTGGAGACGGTGCAGAGAAGGTTTACGAGGATGTTGCCTGGTATGGAAGGTGCTAGCTATGAAGAGAGGTTGAGTAGATTAGGTTTATTTTCATTAGAAAAAAGGAGATTGAGGGGGGACCTGATTGAGGTTAATGAAATCATGAAGGGTATAGACAGGGTGGATAGAGATAAGCTTTTTCCCAGGATGAAGGATTCAGTAATCAGAGGTCATGCGTTCAAGGTGAGAGGTGGAAAGTTTAAGGGGGATACACGCGGCAAGTACTTCACACATAGGGTGGTGGGCGTCTGGAACGCATTGCCAGCAGAGGTGGTAGAGGCAGGCACGGTAGATTCATTTAAGATACGTCTAGACAGATGCATGAATAGGTGGGGAATAGAGGGATACAGATGCTTAGGAATTGGGCGACAGGTTTAGACAGTGGATTTGGATCGGCTCAGGCTTGGAGGGCCGAAGGGCTGGGTTGTAAATGTTCTTTGAATAGGTGCTTAACTCTACAGATAATGCCTTTGGGTCTGAATTACCATCGTGCTTGACTGATGCCCAGCTCTGGGAGAAAGTGAGGCCTGCAAATGCTGAAGATCAGAGTCAAGAGTGTGCTGCTGGAAAAGCACAGCAGTGCAGGCAGCATCCAGGGAGCAGGAGAATTGATGTTTCGGGCATAAGCCCTTCCTGCTCCTCAAATCCTGTCTGACCTGCTGTGCTCTTGCAGCACCACACTCTCATCTCTGATCTTCAATTCTGTTTAACTGAAAATTCCACAAATTAAGTTTTAAGAAGATCAAAACTACTGCTATCTGTTCTGGCCATAATCTCTGTTTCTGCCCTTTGACTCTATCCTCTTTCAGCCTGGTGTGTTCCAGATCCTCTTGGTCACAGAGACCATCTCTTTCCACATGTCTAATATCACCTCAGTGTCCTTGACTCTGCTCCCCTGCTACTCAAACCCTTACCTATCCCTTGCCCCTCCACAGCCTCACCCTCCCTTTCCCTGCACTCTCCCCTCCCTCTCACCCTCATACTCAACATATCCAGCACTCTGTCAGCCTGTCCCTCACTCAGATCTCTCCAAGTGTGGTGATAGCACTGATAGCGTCTCCTATCCCCAGGTCCTAATTCGAATGAATTGACTGAGAACGACACCAGTGTTTTCTTATTTGCCCGTTGCTCCGTGTTGCAAGTTCGGTTGACATAGTTCCCCTTCAATCTTGGCCAAATTGTTGAGAAATTTCCAGTGAGTTGGATGCCAGCCAGTGTGGTCACATTCTTCAGAGATCAGTGTAGTTATATAAAATGGAACCTGGTCAAATATTACTCCTTGATACTATACTCCAACCAAGAGGGACCCTCAGGGAGGCTGCTCACTCACATAGTTCAATACTTGTTCAGACAAGATGAACTCCCACAATGTATCACCAACAGACAGAGGATCAGGGAGAGGGAGGTAGGGAATGAGAAGGAGACACTGGGATTCCAAGGGAGACACCAGGATTTTGACAGACAGAGCAGGAATGAGAAGGGAGGAACAGCTAGTGCAGGTTAGTGCACACCCACCTGAGTTTGTCTGGATCAGGATCCACTTCAGGCTCAGTGGCTTTCTTCAGTCTGAGCTTCTCTTTGCTGATCCCATGAGAGATTCATTCTCGCACCGTCCTGTTCTGCAGCCACCCTTTAACAACAAGAGTGAGTGATTTTAAATCTGCTATAAATAGCTCACTGCCTGTTTAAGTTTATCTGGTCCCTCCTCCCACTGGGAACTGGTCCAGAATTCATCAGCATCTGATTCGAATTTGGACACTTACTGAGTCAAGTCGCAGTTTAAAACCTTGCAGGCAAATGGCCTGAGCCATGATCAGAGACACGTGTGGAGAGTATCTCTACAGCCAGGAATCAGAGCCAGCCCCAGAGCCAGACTCTGGGCCAGTTCTAACAGCTGGCTCTCAAATGTGTTTTCAAAAACAAAGCCAGCTCATTGACAGTCAGAGAGGCAATATGCTCATCAAGTTCATCTCTTTATTCAAAACACAAAATCATTTGTCTATATTTTCATATACAATTGTACTATCTAGAACTTGCCAGGTGCCCAACTCTAACATCTTCAATAAAAACTTCCAACATTTTCCATGTAATAGAGGAGGTACACGCATTCATTTCCAATCCAATGGGACGTTCTCCGAATTAAGGGAGTTTTGGAAAATTACAACCAATGCATAAACTATCTTTCTAGCGAATTCTTTTCAAACTCTAGGATGGAGTCCATCAGGATCTGGGTGCTTGTTGGTCCATGCTCCAAAGATTTACTCAGTACCACATCTCTGATGATTGTTATTTTCTTGAGGTCCTCCCTCCCTCCCTTCCATTTCCAGATGGTACTTGTATCATTTCCTGTGAAGCCTGATGACCTTTCAGTTTATCTGCAAACTCCTGACTTTCCATTATTAATCATCCAGTCTCTCTTTCTGTAAGGCAAATGCTCACATTGTTAACTTTTTTCTAAAATCTATAGAAACTCTTATTGTCTGTTTGCATATTGTCAGCGAATTTCTTCTTATACTCTAATATTTCCTTTTATTAGTTTTGGATACTCTTTGCTTTTTTTTCATTCTGTGCAATCTTCTGACCTTCCCCAGTCTTTGTACAATTAAATACCAGTTTGTTTAGTTAGATCTTATCTTAAACATTTCTAGTTGACCACTGGAATTTTCCTACTCACTGAAATGTATCTATTCTGTCTATTCTTGCCTTCATTATTTATTCCTTAATGCCCTACCTCACCATATGGTCATTGTTGGGAGCCTGTACCCCAATCCCACAAGTAACTTTGTGCCTTTTTAAATTCTCATCTCTATCCAAATGTTGCCATTTCCTGATTTCCTGAACCTGGGTCATCCCTTGTTATTGTCTTAATTCTATCAGTAATGACCGGAACGAACCATCCACCTTTTCCTACTTCACTGTGATTTGGCCATGAGTTGAAAATGTGTGGTGCTGGAAAAGCACAGTCAGTCAGGCAGCATCTGAGGAGCAGGACAATTGACATTTACATCCTGTTATCTTCCGGGTTCAGCTCCCAAACCATGTCATCCTGCAGCTATGTTTCTGTGACGGCTAATGGACCATTTCTATTCGCACTCCCAGTTCATCCGTTTTGTTTCAAATGCTACATGCATCAGTCACAGATCCTTTAATTGTAGCCTTTCACTCTCTTGATAAGTTCCAGTCTTATCTGTTGATTGATTCTTGGATACATTCTCTCAATCCCTGCAGCTACAATCTGTTTAATATGTCCTATATTAATGTCTCTCTTTGGCCTTGACTGTACTATTTCATTTAACATATCTTCTCACATTTGATCTTTGCCGCACTATTCAGTTTTAAATCCTCTCTACTTCCTTGGTCTTAAACAAGACTTTAATTTCTGGACTTTTGTATTCCTTCATTTATTTGTGCTGTTTTTTAAAGTTCTGGTTTTGTAATGAGTGTGTAACTGAGATGGTATTGGTTACAGTGGTAGAGGTGAGTTGGTGCTGAACAGAGTGATGTTTATGTCAGCAGTAATAGTGAAGGGAACTTGTACCTGGTCACCAGCCCATAGCCCATAACAGAGAACTTAACAAGAAGGGCTGTAACGTTGGACATTCTCTTTATTTCTTCATTTTTCTGCCTTTATATTTTTTGTTTTGGTTTATTTGGAGAATGGCGACACTATACAACACTTTTCACCGTATTTTGTAACAAGGTACAGGTGACAACGCATAAATCAAGCATCAAACGTTTAGTCACGCAGTCGGCAACAATACCAGCCCCAGCACATTTCAGGTGGATACCCTCCCATTGGGACAGATCCCACTTTCCCATGTCCTGGTGCCTGAGCCCCACAAACTGGAAATGACATTGCTATACTTTCAGCCGTGCCTCACTGCAGGAAGTGCTGGAAATACTCATTGGGTCAAGCTGAGAGACTGAGTTAACACTCCACATCAATAAGGAGGCTTCATCAGAATCTTTCAGCATTCTCCCTTTGCACATTGTGCCTCTTGGCTGGTTTTGTTTGTTAATCTCAGTGGGTATGATGTGGAGGTGCCAGGTGTTGAGTTGGGTGCACAAGGTCAGAACTCACATGACACCAGGTTACAGTCAACACGTTTATTTGAAATCAGAAGCTTTCAAAGCGCTGATCCTTCAGCTGAAATCATGAGAAGCATTCAGGCACAGAATTTATAGGCAGAGAGACCAAAAAATCACACACATGGGGTGAGCAGTGTGTCGACAGGCTGAATAATAAGTCTCTGCATGTGATCAAGACTGTCAGATGGTGTGAGTAAAGTGTTAACAGCTGAATAACAAGTGAAGGGATGACCTATAATCTGAGTAATTGAGGCAGCGAGATAAATCCAAACAAAAATCAAAATAAGATGGTGCTGGAGACAAACCAAACGGTTGCAATAACATGACAGGTATACAACTCACATGCCAAGGGTCTAACCAAGTGATAAGTAATCCAAAACTGTACAAGCTTAATATGGTAGAGAGATCGTAACAAGTTATCAAGGTGATGGTGTCAAAATAGGACAGTGAGGAAGATTTTACTGATACAGAACAGTATGGTGGGGGGACATGAACCCAGGTTATGGTTGAAGCCATCTTCATGGGTACGGAACTTGGTTTCAGTTTCTGCTCAGTGATTCTGCTTTGTTGGCTCAAAGGCCAAGGCATATTATTTTGGCAAGACCATGCAGACACCGCACAACAATCTCCAGACAGGAATGTTCCCTCCCAGACAGGGAACACTTTAGTAGGCAAGGATATTCAGACTCTGATCTTTGGGTAAGCATCCTCCAAGGCAGCCTTTGAGATACACAACAACGCAGAATTGCTGAGCAGAAACTAAAAACCAAGTTCTGTACCCAAGAAGATAGCCTCAACCTGTGACCATGGCAAACTGTTCTGTATCAGTAAAATCTTCCTCACTGTCCTATTTTGACACCATCACCTTGATAACTTGTTACGATTTCTCTACCATATTAAGCTTGTACAGTTTTGGATTACTTATCACTTGGTTAGACCCTTGGCATGGAGGGTGAGTGTGGGGGGAGTGAGGGTGAGTGTAAAGTGTCTGTGTTACTGTGACATGGCCTGAGGTTGCGATAGTGACACTGAGTTTCTGTTGTGTGTCTGGAGTTAGTTATTTTGCAGATTGTTCTCTTTCTGATGGAGTTGGAATTTCATTCAGTTACCGAACACAGGGATTTGTTTTGCTGCGGATATATGGGCCCTCCCCAAGTACAGCTCAATGTGTTTCCAACTGCCCTGGATAGGGTCCAGGAACAACATGTCAGTGAGTCAGAAAGTACACCACGTTCTTGTGGTATTGCTGTTTGTACATGGTATGTCTGCCTCAGTCTCACTCTCAAACATCATCTTCCTCAGATAAACAGCACAAAACTAACCCAGCAGGTGTTAGCATTAGGGTCAGGGTCACTGTCAGGGTCAGGGTCACTGTCAGGGTCAGGGTCATTGTTAGGGTCAGGGTCACTGTCAGGGTCAGGGTCATTGTTAGGGTCATTACCTGACCCTCTGTCAATTAATGAGGTTTCGTGTGAAATTGTGCAGTAACTTTCTTCCCAAAGTGTCAGATTCAGGCAGGTGTAAAATACAGCCACTGCCAGATAGTGTTCAATGTAACTGTCAGATTCCACCAGCCCCTCCTCACCCCCCTCGGGGTGCAGGGCACTGGGCTCGCTCCAGGCTGGGCCAGCAGTTGGCAGATAGTTTGATGAGGAGAAATGCAAGGTTGAGGTTGGGATTACCTTAAATAAACAAAGTGATCCCAGGATGAATTCACTAATAAATCAAGAGAGACAGCTGGTATTAGGTGTGAATGAAGATGTGCTGGCAGAGAGGAAGGGGTGATATAATTTACAAATGCATTGTGCAGCAACAACTCACATTGATATAGCAACTTAACTGTAATTCAGAAAACATCCAAGCTGCTTTACAAATGCGTCTCAAAGCAAAACATCACATCAAGCCATAATTATTTGGGCAAAAGGAAAATGTTTTGCAGAAATTTTGGAACTGCTTCAAATACTTAGCAATCTTTCAGTATCAAGTTCTTGAGAGAAAAAAACAGTGCAATTTCAGTCTAATGACCTTTCAACAAATCATAAAAGCAATTGATCAAAAGCTAAGTTAAGCAGGGTGGTTGTAAGGGGGGGGGGGGGGGGGACAGAGATACACAGACAGAAGGTGAAGGGAGGGAATTCCACAGCTTTGTCAGTCAATATCATTGTTAAAAATGGTATTCTTGAAGGCAGTTGTAAATGGCCACTGAGAGCCGTTCACCATGTATGGAGAGCCAAGACAGTGTCTCCTGCACGAGGAGCCACCAGTGTAGCCCTGCACATGTGCAGATATCATACCTCAGCAAAACAATCTGAAATTCATGTCCACTATCAAACAGGAAATGGGGCATCTATCAGAATTTCAAAGAAATCAGCCTCAAATCTAGATTCAGGCCTCATTGTCAGACTAACCTGCCCTACCCACTGGTGTCCACTTGACAGGATTCATTTCTGGCTTGACCATAATTAAATGAACTTTTTATATTGGCACAGTGACAGAATTGAATTTGCCACAGTCCATCGTGCTAGAAATGGCAGGATTTGAAAAGGGAATTTTCTGTGGTGACATTGTGAGAACTCACTCACAAATCAATCAGCCTGAGACAGAGCCTTGGAAACAAGAACAATTTATTACAGTCTTGCAAGAACCGGACGCTTCTGTAATCAAGCAGAAATGTGCGCGGAAACAATACATTAGAGCATTCTTATTCAGTTTACAAGTTGCGGAATCACGCCTCCCTTTTCCCATCCTATCATAAGCCGATTACCTCACTTGTTTTTTCTCTAGTTATTTTCTTACCTGGCCATCCTGCTGTCATTGTATGTCTGCATTCTTTGTTCCTTGTTTGTTACAGCTTGTTCTTTTATCCAGTTTCTCTTATCATACTATAAACTTTATTGTGAAATGCCCCTGCTGCTTCTTTTTGTGGTCAGCTACAACCCTTCATAGTTATTTCCTAGCTTAAAACTATTTTCTTTAAAAGACCCTCGATATTCATTAAAGTCTTAGCCTTAAGTATGCTACATGCTACAAGAATTCCGCGACCGTTTGTATAATGTTCCCCTTCCCTTCTCCCCACCTGCAAAAACAACATTTCTAATCTCCCACAACATTAGCCTGTGACACCCTCATTCTGCAAATCCATGTGCTCCATTCCACTGAGTGACCGCGTTAGCATGAAGCACAGTCATGGTTACAACATCATAACAGGCAACATCAGGAGGCTAGAACCGAGGGAATGCAGATATCTTAGAGGGTTATAGGGTGTTCCTTGATCCTACCTGCCAAAGAGTTCTCACAAAGACAGGAAGAGGCAAGGTCATGGACAGATTTGAAGACAAAGGTGAGACTTTTAAAATCAAGGCTTTTGTTTAATAGCAAGTCAGTGCAGATCAACAAATATCAGGTTCAGGAAGGATTAGAACAAAGAACAAAGTACATTTACAGCCCAGCCCTTCGGCCCTTCAGCCCTTCAAGCCTGAGCTGATCCAAATCCACTGTCTAAACCTGTCGCCCAATTCCTAAGCATCTGTATCCCTCTGCTCCCCACTTACTCATGCATCTGTCTAGACGCATCTTAAATGAATCTACTGTGCCTGCCTCTACCACCTCTGCTGGCAACGGGTTCCAGACACCCACCACCCTCTGTGTAAAGTACTTGCCACGTGTATCCCACTTAAACTTTCTACCTCTCAGCTTGAAAGCGTGACCTCTCGTTATTGAATCCTTCATCCTGGGAAAATGCTTGTCTCTATCCACCCTGTCTATACCCTTCATGATTTTGTAAACCTCAATCAGGTCCCCCCCTCAATCTCCTTTTTTCTAGTGAAAACAATCCTAACCTACTCAACCTCTCATCATAGCTAGCACCTTCCATACCAGGCAACATCCTCGTAAACCTTCTCTGCACCCTCTCCAAAGCGTCCACATCTTTTGGTAATGTGGCGCCCAGAACTGTACACAGTATTCTAAATGCGGCCGAACCAATGTCTTGTACAATTGTAACATTACCTGCCAGCTCTTATACTCCATACCCTGTCCGATGAAGGCAAGCATATCATATGCCTTCTTGACCACTCTATCCACCTGTGCAGCAACCTTCAGGATACAATGGACCTGCACTCCCAGATCTCTCTGCCCATCAACTTTTCCCAAGGCTCTCCATTCATTGTATAATTCGCTCTAGAATTAATCTTGCTTAAATGCATCACCTCATATTTGAAAACTATCTGCCACTTCTCCGTCCAACTCTCCAGTCTATCTATATCCTCCTGTATTCTTTGACAGTCCCTTATGCTTTCTGCTACTCCACCAATCTTCGTGTCATCTGCAAACTTGCTGATCATACCAACAGTGCCTTCTTCCAGATCGTTTATGTATATTACAAACAACAGTGGCCCCAGCACTGATCCCTGTGGAACACCACTGGTCACCTTTCTCCATTTCGAGAAACTCCCTTCAACTACTAATCTCTGTCTCCTGTTGCTCAACCAGTTCTTTACCCACCTAGCTAGAACACCCTGCACACCATGTGACTTCACTTTCTCCATTTTTTTAATTTCAAAAATATACTTTATTCATAAAATAATTTGATGGTCTGTACAGTTGGTCATGCCATACATATGTAAACATGTACATACAGAGATCAGAATTTATCATTTTTATACAGGTCTGTACATTTTTTGATCATATGCCCATATGATTAGCTGAGGCGTCAGCAGAGCCCAAATGACTGCATGGGCCCGCTGTTCTTCGTTAGGCAGGCAGATGTTACACAGTGGTCTTTCCCCACCGCGCCTTGGCGGCAGCTGCCCCAAGCTTCAGCGCGTCCCTCAACTCCTTCAGCTGGAAGATCAACAGGTTTCAGACCGCCCAGAGAGCATCTATTAGTTTACCATGGAGAACCTTATCAAACGCCATAATAAAATCCATGTATATGACATCAACAGCCCTTCCCTCATCTAACAACTTGGTCACTACCTCAAAGAATTCTGTTATGTCGGTAAGGCATGATCTCCCCCACACAAAACCACGTTGCCTATCACTGAAAAGCCCATTCTTTTCTAAATATAAATAGAACCTATCCCTCAGTACCCTCTCCAGCAACTTCCCCACCACCGACATCAGGCTCACTGGTCTGTAGTTACCCGGAACATCCCTACTACCCTTCTTGTACAGGGGGACAACATGAACAACCTTCCAGTCCTCCGGCACCTCACCTGTGTTTAAGGATGCCACAAAGATATCTGTCAGGGCCCCAGCTATTTCCTGTCTGGCCTCCCTCAGCAACCTAAGATAGATTCCATCCGGTCCTGGGCATTTGTCCACCTTAATAACCTCTAGCCTACCTAACATATCTTCCCTATTTATGTCAACGTGATCCAGACTAATTAAACTTCTGTCTCTAATCTCAACATTCATCATGTTCCTCTCCTCAGTGCACAATGATGCAAAGTAATCATTCAGAATTTCACCCATTCTCTCGGGTTCGACACAGAGCCTTCCTTCATTATCCTTTAGATGCAATCTGTAGATAGGCCGACTAGATGGGAGGCCATATTGGATTTGGTGCTTGGTGTCAGGCCAGGCCAGGTGTCAGATCACTCAGTGGGTGACAGTGATCACAACCCCCTGACCATTACTACACTCGCAGAGAGGGATAGAAGCAGACAGTATGGGAACATAGAACATTACAGCGCAGTACAGGCCCTTCAGCCCTCGATGTTGTGCTGACCTGTGAAACCAATCTGAAGCCCATCTAACCTATACTATTCTATTATCACCCATATGCCTATCCAATGAGCATTTAAATGCCCTTAAAGTTGGTGAATATACGAGTGTTGGAGGCAGTGCGTTCCATGCCCCTATTATTCCCTGAGTAAAGAAACTACCTCTGACAGCTGTCCTATATCTATCACCCCTCAATTTAAAGCTATGCCGTCACCATCCGAGGAAAAAGGCTCTCCCTGTCCACCCTATCTAACCCTCTGATTATCTTATATGTCTTAATTAAGTCTCCTCTCAACCTTCTTCTCTCCAACGTAAACCGCCTCAAGGCCCTCAGCCTTTCCTCGTAAGACCTTCCCTCCATACCAGGCAACATCATGGTAAATCTCCTCTGAACCTTTTCCAAAGCTTCCACATCCTTCCTATAATGAGGGTTGATCAGAACTGTATGTAATATTTTAAGTCTGGCTGCACCAGAGTTTTGTACAGCTGCAACATGACCTCATGGCTCTGAAACTCAATCCCTCTACCAATAAAAGCTAACACACCGTATGCCTTCTTAACAACCCTATCAACCTGAGTGGCAACTTTCAGGGATCTATGTACATGGACACGGAGATCTCTCTGCTCAGCTACACTACCAAGAATCTTACCATTAGCCCAGTACCCTGCATTCCTGTTACTTCTCCCAAAGTGAATCACCTCACACTTTTCTGCATTAAACTCCATTTGCCACCTCTCAGCCCAGCTCTGCAGCTTATCTATGTCCCTCTGTAACCTGCAACATCCTTCAGCACCATCCACTACTCCACCGACATTATTGTCATCCGCAAATCTACTAACCCATCCTTCTATTATCTCATCCAGGTCATTTGTGAAAATGACAAACAGCAGTGGTAAACAAAATAAATCCTAGTAGTACCCCACTAGTAACTGAACTCCAGGATGAACATTTCCCATCAACCACCACCCTCTGTCTTCTTTCAGCTAGCCAATTTCTGATCCAAACTGCTAAATCACTCTTAATCCCATACCTCCATATTTTGTGCAATAGCCTACCTTGGGGAACTTTATTAAACGCCTTACTGAAATCCATATACACCACATCAACCATTTTACCCTCATCTACCTGTTTGGTCACCTTCTCAAAGAACACAATAAGGTTTGTGAGGCACGACCTACCCTTCACAAAACCGTGCTGACTATCCCTAATCAGATTATTCTTTCTAGATGATTATAAATCCTATCATTTATAACCCTTTCCAACACCTTACCCACAACCGAAGTAAGGCTCACTGGTCTATAATTACCAGGGTTGTCTCTACTCCCCTTCTTGAACAAGGGGACAACATTTGCTATCCTCCAGCCTTCTGGCACTGTTCCTGTAGACAATGACAATATAAAGATCAAAGACAAAGGCTCTGCAATCTCCTTCCTGGCTTCCCAGAGAATCCTAGGATAAATCCCATCCGGCCCAGGGGACTTATCTATTTTCACACTTTACAGAATTGCTAACACCTCCTCCTTATGAGCCTCAATCCTGTCTAGTGTAATAACTAGTATCTCAGTATTCTCCCATTGTCTTCTTCCTGTGTGAATACTGACTAAAAATATTTATTTTGCGTCTCTCCTATCTCTTCGGACTCCACTCACAACTTCCACCTCCTGTCCTTGACAGGCCCTACTCTTATTCTAGTCATTCTTTTATTCCTGATATACCCAGAGAAAGATTTAGGGTTTTCCTTGATCCTATTAGTTAATGGTTTCTCATGTCCCCTCCTGACTCTTCTTAGCTCTCTCTTTAGATCCTTCCTGGCTAATTTGTAACACTCAAGTGCCCTAACTGAGCCTTCACGTCTCATCCCAACATAAGCCTCCTTCTTCCTTTTGACAAGACATTTAAATTTTTTAGTAAACCACAGTAAACCTCACTCGACCCCTTCCTCCCTGCCTGATCGGTACATACTTATCAAGGACTCGCAGAAGCTGTTCCTTGAACAAGCTCCACATTTCTAATGTGCCCATCCCCTGCAGTTTCCTTCCCCATTCTATGCATCCTAAATCTTGCCTAATTGCATCATAATTGCCTTTCCCCCAGCTATAACTCTTGCCCTACGTTATATACCTGTCTCTTTCCATCACTAAAGTAAACACAACCACTATCATCAAAGTGCTCACCTATCTCCAAATCTAACACCAGGCCGGGTTCATTCCCCAGTACCAAATCCAATGTGGCCTCGCCCCTTGTTGGCCTGTCGACATACTGTGTCAGGAAACCATCCTGCACACATTGGACAAAAACTGACCCATCTAAGGTACGTGAACTACAGTATTTCCAGTCAATATTTGGAAAGTTAAAGTCCCCCATAATAATTACCCTATTACTTTCGCTCCTATTCAGAATCATCTTTGCAACACCTTACTCTACATCTCTGGAACTATTCGGAGGCCTATAGAAAACTCCCACCAGGGTGACCTCTCCTTTCCTGTTTCTAACCTTAGCCCACATTACCTTAGTAGACGAGTCATCATCAAACATCCTTTCTGCCACTGTAATACTGTCCTTGACTAACAATGCCACACCTCCCCCTCTTTTACCATCTTCTATGTTCTTACTGAAACATCTAAATCCTGGAACCTGCAACAGCCATTCCTGTCCCTGCATTATCCATGTCTCCGAAATGGCCACAACACCGAAGTCCCAGGTACCAACCCATGCTGCAAGTTCACCCACCTTATTCCGGATGCTCCTGGTGTTGAAGTAGACACACTTCAAACCACCTTCCTGCTTGCTGGTACACTCTTGCGACCTTGAAACTTATTTATGATCTCACTACTCTCAGCCTCCTGATCACTGGAGCTACAATTCAGGTTCCCATCCCCCTGCTGAATTAGTTTAAATCCTCCCGAAGAGCAGTAGCAAATTTCCCACCTCTACAAAGTATTTAGTTGGAACAGGGGGAATTACAATGTTATTACGGCTGGAACCAGAGTGCCTAAATTGGGAACAGATGTTATCAGGGAAATGCATGATCTAACTGGGGAGATTGTTTCGGAATCACCTGCTGGTTGTGCTGGACAGGTTTGTCCAACTGAGGCAAGGAAGGGATGGTAGGGTAAAGGAACCTTGGATGACAAGGGATGTGGAACATTTAGTCAAGAGGAAGAAGGAAGCTGACTTAAGGTTGAGGCAGCAAGGATCGACAGGGCTTTCGAGGGTTACAAGGTGACCAGGAAGGAACTGGCTGAATGAAGACAGCGAGTTGTAGCGGATGGAAAGTATTCGGCCTGGAGTTCGCTGACCAGTGGTGTCCCACAGGGATCTGTTCTTGGGCCTCTGCTCTCTGTAGTTTTTATTAATGACTCGGATGAAGAAGTGTAAAGGTGGGTTAGTAAGTTTGCTGATGACACAAAGGTTGGTGGTGTTGTAGATAGTGTCGAGGGCTGTTGCAGGCTACAACAAGCCATTGACAGGATGCAGAGCTGGGCTGGGAAGTGGCAGTTGGAGTTTAACCTGGATAATTGCAAAGTGATTCATTTTGGAAGGTCAAATTTGAATGCTGAATACAGGGTTAAAATCAGGAGTTTTGGCAGTGTGGAGGAACAGCAGGATCTTGGGGTACACATACATAGATCCCTCAAAGCTGCCACCCAAGTTGATAGGGTTGTTAAGGAGGCGTATAGTGTGTTGGCTTCCATTAACGGGGGATTGAGTTTAAGAGCCACAAAGTTTTCCTGCAGCTCTATAAAACCCTGGTTAGACCACACTTGGAATATTGTGTCCTGTTCCAGTCGCTTCGTTATTGGAAGGAAGTAGATTCTTTAAAGAGGGTGCAGAGGAGGTTTACCAGGATGCTGCCTGGACTGGAGGG
>NC_057737.1:485490-492525 GCF_004010195.1 Chiloscyllium plagiosum | reverse complement strand
TTTGTTTCAGCAGCAGGAAGAGAGGGAACATCGACCGGAGGGCTGATGGGAAGGTGAATCACTGAATTTAAAACTTACCACGTGAATAGGTGGAGTGTACACTGAGCAGGAGCAGACATGGGACTGCTGAGTAAGGGAAGTAATATATTTGGATGGTTGCGTTACCCGAAACACTACTGAAGTAATGTCTCCCACACATCCTCCTCCTCTTACCAAAATAAATGGTTCTGTGTACCGGATTAGTAAGATAGCTAGTTTTTTTTTTATTCTTTATTTTTCTCTATTTCTCTGGGAACTTAGAATAGTGGGAATGGAGGTTAGGGCAGTTGAATGCTCCTCCTGCAAAATGTGGGAGGTAAGGGTCACCACTAGTGCCCCTGCTGACTACATCTGTGGAAAGTGCACCGAACTCCAGCTCCATGGAAACTGCGTTAGGGAACTGGAGCTGGAGCTGGATAAACTTCAGATCGTTCGGGAGGCAGAGGGGATTATTGAGAGGAGTTACAGGGAGGTAGTCACACTTCAGGTGCAAGAAAGAGATAGATAGGTTACTGTCAGGGGCCGGAAAGGGAACCAGCAGGCAGTGCAGGGATCCCCTGTGGCCATTCCCCTCAATAACAAGTATACCGTTTTGGATACTGTTGGGGGGGGGGGGAATGACTTACCAGGGGTAAGCAATGGGCCACAGGTCTCTGGCACACAGTCTGTATCTGTTGCTCAGAAGGGAAGGGGGAGATGAGCAGAGCCATTAGTCATTGGGGACTCCATAATTAGGGGGACAGACAGGAGGTTTTGTGGGAACGAGAGAGATTCACGGTTGGTGTGTTGCCTCCCAGGTGCCAGGGTTTGTGATGTTTCGGATCATGTTTTTGAGATCCTTGCACAGGGAAGGGAAGCAGCCGCAATCGTGGTCCACATAGGCACCTACTCACCACATACTCAGCAGTCCCATGTCTGCTCCTGCTCAGTGTACACTCCACCTATTCACGTGGTAAGTTTTAAATTCAGTGATTCACCTTCCCATCAGCCCTCCGGTCGATGTTCCCTCTCTTCCTGCTGCTGAAACAAACATGAAGCAAACTATTCACTAAGAACTTCCCCTACTTCCTCCGACTCCAGGTGCAAGATCCCTCCATTCTCCCTGAGCGGCCCTACCCTCACTGGCCATCCTCTTGTTCCTCATATAAGTGTAGAACGCCTTAGGGTTTTCCTGACTCCTCCTCGCTAAAGCATTTTCATGCCCCCTTCTAGCTCTCCTAAGTCCATTCTTCAGTTCATAGAACAGTACAGCACAGTGCAGGCCCTTCAGTCCATGATGTCGGTGCTAAGCATTTATCTTAATCTAAGACCCTACACCCCCCTCAATTTACTGCCATCCATGTGCTTGTCCAACAGTCACTTAAATGTCCCTAATGACATAGGTAGGAAAAGGGATAGGGATTAAAGACAGAAATTCAGGGAGTTAGGGTGAAGCTTAGTGCTACAGCAAACAGAGTTATTTCTGGTTTGTTGCCCATGCCACATGCTAGTGAAGCGAGAAACAGGGAGAGAGAGGAAGTGAACACATGGCAGGAGGGAGGGTTCTGGATACCTGGATTAATTGGGCTCATTCTGGGGCAGGTGGGACCTTTACAAACAGGATGGTCTTCATCTGAACCACAGGGGTACCAATATCCTGGGGGGGGGGTTGCTAATGCTCTTTGGGAGGGTTTAAGCTAATTCAGCAGGGGAATGTGAACCTAAATTGTTGTTCCAGTGTTCAGGAGGTTGAGGATAGTGAGGTCAGAAATATGGTTTCAAGGTCGCAAGAGTTCACCGGCAAACAGGAAAGTGGTTTGAAGTGTGTCTACTTCAACACCAGGAGCATCCAGAATAAGGTGGGTGAACTTGCAGCATGGGTTGGCACCTGGGACTTTGATGTTGTGGCCATTTCGGAGACATGGATAGAGCAGGGACAGGAATGGCTGTTGCAGATTCTGGGGTTTAGATGTTTCAGTAAGAACATAGAAGATGGTAAAAGAGGGGGAGGTGTGGCATTGTTAGTCAAGGACAGTAATACACTGGCAGAAGGGATATTTGATGAAGACTTGTCTACTGAGGTTAGAAACAGGAAAGGAGAGGTCCCCCTGGTGGGAGTTTCCACAGGTGTCCGAATAGTTCAGGAGATGCAGAGGAAAGGATAACAAAGATGATTCTTTGCAACAGGATAGCTGTCATGAGGGACTTTAACTTTCCAAATATTGACTGGAAATGCTATAGTTCGAGTACTTTAGATGGGTCAGTTTTTGTCCAGTGTGTGCAGGATGGTTTCCTGACACCGGATGTAGACAGGCCAACAAGGGGCAAGGCCACATTGGATTCGGTACTGGGGAATGAATCAGGAGGTAGATCAGGAGGTAGGTGAGCACTTTGGTGATAGTGACCACAATTCGGTTATTTTTACTTTAGCGATGGAAAGGGTTAGGTATATAACGCAGGAGAAAGTGAGGACTGCAGATGCTGGAGATCAGAGCTGAAAATGTGTTGCTGGAAAAGCACAGCAGGTCAGGCAGCATCCAAGGAGCAGGAGAATCGACGTTTCGGGCATGAGCCCTATATAACGCAGGGCAAGAGTTATTGTAGCGGAAAACACAATTATGATGCAATTAGGCAAGATTTAGGATGCATAGGATGGGGAAGGAAACTGCAGGGGATGGGCACAGTTGAAATGTGGAGCTTCCTCAAGGAACAGCTACTGTGTGTCCTTGATAAGTCTGTACTATTAGGGAAGGAGAAAGTAGTCGAGCAAGGGAGCTGTGGTTTGAATCTCTTGTCAAGAGGAAGAAGGCGGCTTAAGTTAGGATGAAATGTGATGGCTCAGTTAGGCTGTTTGAGAGTTACAAGTTGGCCAGGAAAGACCCAAAGAGAAAGCTAAGAAGAGCCAGGAGGGGACATGAGAAGTCGTTGGCAGATAGGATCAAGGAAACCCCTAAAGCTTTCTATAGGTACATCAGGAATAAAAGAATGACTAGAGAAAGATTAGGGCCAATCAAAGATAGTATTAGGAAGTTTTGCGTGGAGTCTGAGGAGATAGAGGAAGTGCTAAATGAATATTTTTCCTCAGAATTCACACTGGAAAAAGACAATGTTGTCATGGAGAACACTGAGATACAGGCTACTAGACTAGATGGGATTGAGGTTTACCAGAAGGAGGTGGAAGCAATGCTGGAAAATGTGAAAATAGATAAGTCCCTTGGGCTGGATGGGATTCATCCTAAGATTCTCTGGGAAGTCAGGGAGGAGATTGCAGAGCCTTTGGCTTTGATCTTTATGTTGTCATTGTCTACAGGAGGAGGGCCAGAAGATGTGGAAGCTTTAGAGAGGATGCAGAGAAGATTTACCAGGATGCTGCCTGGACTAGAGGGCATGTCTTATGAAGAAAAGTTGAGGGAGCTAGAGCTTTTCTCATTGGAGTGAAGAAAGATGAGATGATACCAAATGTTGCCCACTTGTTCACAAAGAGACAGCCCTGGAAATTATAGGTAGGTGAGCCTTACCTTGTTTGTGGGTAAAGTGTTGGAAAAAGTTATATGACATAGGATTTATAATCATCTAGAAAGGAATAAGTTGATTAGAGTTAGTCAACATGGTTTTGTGAAGGATAGGTCGTGCCTCACAAACCTTAAACAGTTCTTTGAGGTGCCGACCAAAGAGGTGGATGAGGGTAAATTAGTTGATGTGATATATATGGATTTCAATAAGGGATTTGATAACATTCTCCACAGTAAGCTATTGTAGAAAATACAGAGGCATGGGATTGAGGGTGATTTAGTGGTTTGGATCAGAAATTGGCTAGCTGAAAGACAGGGTGATGGTTGATGGGAACCTGGAGTTCAGTTACTAGTGGCGTCCCACAACAGTCTGCTTTGTTGCCACTGCTGTTTCTCATTTTCATAAATTACCTGGATGAGGGCGTAGAAGCATGGGTTAGTAAATTTGTGGATGACACTAAGGTCGGTGCAGTTGTGGATGGTGCCGAAGGATGTTGCAGGTTACAGGGGGACATAAATAAGCTGCAGAGCTGGGCTGAGAGGTGGCAAATGGAGTTTAATGCAGAACAGTGAGAGGTGATTCACTTTGGAAGGAGCAACAGGAATGCAGAGTAATGGGATAATGGTAAGATTCTTGGTAATGTGGATGAGCAGAGAGATCTGTGTCCATGTACATAGATCCCTGAAAGTTTCCACCCAGGTTGATAGGGTTGTTATACGGTGTGTAAGCTTTTATTGGTAGAGGGATTGACTTTTAGAGCCATGAGGTTATGCTGCAGCTGTACAAAACTCTGGTGCGGCCGCACTTGGAGTATTGTGTACAGTTCTGGTCACCGCATTATAGGAAGGCTGTGGAAGCTTTGGAAAGGGTTCAGAGGAGATTTACTGGGATGTTGCCTGGTATGGAGGGAAGGTCTTACGAGGAAAGGCTGAGGGACTTGAGGCTGTTTTTGTTAGAGAGAAGGTCGAGAGGTGACTTAATAGAGATATATAAGATAATCAGAGGGTTAGATAGGGTGGACAATGAGAGCCTTTTTCCTCGGATGGTGATGGCTAGTATGAGGGGACATAGCTTTAAATTGAGGGGTAATAGATATAGGACAGATGTCAGAGGTAGTTTCTTTACTCAGAGAGTAGTAAGGATATGGAATGCTTTGCCTGCAACGGTAGTAGATTCGCCAACTTTAAGGGCACTTAAATGATTATTGGATAAACATATATGGAATAGTGTAGTTTAGATGGGCTTCAGATTGGTTCAACAGGTTGGCGCAACATCGAGGGCCGAAGGGCCTGTACTGCGTTGTAATGTTCTATGTTGTATTCACTACTGAGAGGGACCTTGATGTTCTGAGGACAGTGTGAAACAGACCAATATGCTAAAACAGATTGATGTTAGGAAGGAGGAAGTGCTGAAAATTTTGAAAAGCATAAGGATAGATAAATCCTCTGGTTCAGACGGGATATACCCTAGGTTGCTACAGGAAGCAAGGGAGGAGATTGCTGCACTTTTGATGGTGATCTTTGCATCTTCACTGTCCACTGGAGTATTGGGTGGCAGATGTTATTCCCTTGTTCAAGAAAGGGAGGGATAATCCTGGGAATTACAGCCCAGTCAGTCTCATGTCTGTGGCGGGAAAAGTTTTGGAGATGATTCTGAGGGACAGGATTTATAATTACTTGGAAAACCATAGTTGATTAGCGATACTCAGCATAGCTTTGTGAGGGGTGGGTCATGCCTCACAAACCTCATTGAATTCTTTGAGGATGTGACAAAAACACATTGATGAAAGTAGAGGATGTGGTGTACATGGATTTTAGCATTTGTCATGGTTCCCCATGATAGGTTCATTCAGAAAGTAAGGAAGCAATAGAATACAGGGAAACTTGGCTGTCTGGATACAGAATTGGCTGGCCCATAGAAAACAGAGGGTGGTCGCAGATGGGAAGTATTCAGCCTGGAGCTCGGTGACCAGTGGTGTTCCACGGAATTGGTTCTGGGACTTCTGCTCTTTGTGACTTTTACAAATGACTTGGATGAGGAAGTGGAAGGGTGGGTTAGTAAGTTTGCCAATGACATGAGGGCTGGTGGAGTTGTGGATCGCATGGAGGGCTACTGTAGTTTGCAATGAGACATTGACAAGATGCGGAACTGAGATAAGTGGCAGATGGAAAAGTGTGAAGTCATTCACTTTGGAAGATCAAATTTGAATGTAAATTACAGGGATAAAGGCAGGATTCTTAGCAATGTGGAGGAACTGAGGGATTTTGGGATCTATGTCCATAGATCAATCAAAACTGGATCCATGTTGTAGGGTTGTTAAGAAGGCATATGGTGTGTTAGCTTTCATTAGCTGGGTGATTTGAATTTAAGAAATGCAAGGTTATGCTGCAGCTCTATAGAGTCCTGGTTAGACCACACTTGGAATATTGTGTTCAGTTCTGATTGCCTCATTATAGGGAAGATGTGGAAGCTTTAGAGAGGGTACAGAGGAGATTTACCAGGTTACTGCCTGGACTGGAGGGCACTATGAAGAAAGATTAAGGGAGCTAGGGCTTTTCTCATTGGAGTGAAGAAGGATGAGAGGTGACTTGATAGAAGTGTACAAGATATTGAGAGGCACAGACAGAGTGGATAGCCAGAGACTTTTTCCCATGGCGGAAATGTCTATCACGAGGGGGCATAATTTTAAGGTAATTAGAGGAAGGTTTAGGGGAGACGTCAGAGGTAGACGTCCCTTTTTGGAGGTAAGGCAAACCAGGAAGGCTACAGCTCAGGGAAGGGAGATTTTTTAAATTACTTACCGGTAGTGGCCAGCGGTGTTTTTTCTCCACAGTAGGAGCGGGAGCAGCTGCGGAAGTGACGTGGACCAGCAGGGTTTCCGGGAAGGAAAGTAAGTGACCATATATATTAGCAAGGAGGGCTTCAGACATGTAGATAATTTGGATGCCTTCTGGGGAAGGTGGGACCTGTACATGAAGGACGGGTTGTACCTGAACTGGAAGGGGACTGATGTCCTGGGTGGAAGGTTTGCTCGAATGGTTCAGGAGGGTTTAAACTAGTGTGGCAGGGGTGTGTGAACCTGAGCTATATACCGGTGGTGAGAGTTGATGGAGATGAGGCAATAGCAAGAGATAGCGCAGCCAGTGGGAAGGAATTTCCTGGGAAAGAACCAAGGGATGTGGCCTCCTCTATATTGGGGAGATAGGCCGCCTACTTGCGGAACGTTTCAGAGAACACCTCTGGGACACCCGGACAAACCAACCCAACCACCCCGTGGCTCAACACTTCAACTCCCCCTCCCACTCCACCAAGGACATGCAGGTCCTTGGACTCTTCCATCGCTAGACCATAGCAACACGACAGCTGGAGGAAGAGCGCCTCATCTTCCGCCTAGGAACCCTCCAACCACAAGGGATGAACTCAGATTTCTCCAGTTTCCTCATTTCCCCTCCCCCCACCTTGTCTCAGTCAAATCCCTCGAACTCAGCACCGCCTTCCTAACCT
>NC_057737.1:480285-485288 GCF_004010195.1 Chiloscyllium plagiosum | reverse complement strand
TCTCTCTCTCTCTGTGTCTCTCTCTCTCTCTCTGTGTCTCTGTCTCTCTATGTGTCTCGTGTTACTCCTCACTAGGCCCCTGACCCGGGGACTTTCTGTCGTCTATTCGCTGCAGACCTTCCCCATGCCGGCCTCCGCTTGAAAATAACCGTGTGCCCAGTGGATGGGAGCGGTATCTCCGCCCCTGAGTCCGGTCTACACAGCTCATCCCCTCCCGCCCCCAGTCTGGGGTAATGAATCAGTACATACCTAAGGGGCGGAATGGTCTCCTCTTGAGTTGGAGGCTCCATCTTGATAGAAACAGAAAACCAAGCGGACAGGGATTTGTTGCGCTGGGTGTGACGGTCCCAGACCTTCACAGCAGATAGACCCTTGTCAGAGACCACAGTCCCATTAACAAGGGCTGAACCCCGCTCTTTTATAGCCGAAGATTAACACAGAGAACTGTGAAATTATTTCGTTAGCAGGAGGGAGAAGGAGATGGTACAGATTTAAGGGGATGTATCCCGGAAGGTGGGAGTTTAGGAGGTAAGCGGAGAAGGCTGTGCTTTGGGTTTACTCCGAGAGTTCAAAGGTCAGCTGTGCCAAGCTTGTATAAAACAGTTATCAGGCCTAAGGTGGAATTCTGTACACTATCGTGATGGAAACATGTCAAGACTTTGAAAAAAGTGGTGACGCGTTTCGTACCAGGCAAGAGGGAATTAATTATTAAACAGAGAATGCTGGAGAAACTCGGCAGGTCTGACAAAGATAGAGTCAACGTTTCAATTATTTTTATTGATTTGCAGGATATGGTGGCATTGCGAGACGAGAATTCTTTTGTCAGTCCCCAAATGCTGTTAAAATGGTGGTTGTGGACCCTGTTCTTGGTACACCCACATGCTGACAGGGAGCTACTGCCTGAATTTTTAACCAAATGACAATGAAGGAATGGCAATAGAGTTGAAAGTCTTGTGTGACTTGGAGGTGACTGTGTAGGTGTTGGTGTATTCTGTTGTTACCACAAGTGGCAAACTCTTCTGTTAATTAAACAAAAACCCAGAAAACCACACCTCACCTTGTAATCTCTTAAAATATGAGTGACAGGGAACTCTCAAATTCCACTATTTAAAGAAAATAACATCAATTTAATTTTTAACTCAAAAAGTGAATGTTAACTAACAACTATTCACAACCCTAAGCAACCCTTTCTCTTAACTGCTTTTTATCTGCCTCCAACTCTATAGAGTCATAGAGATGTACAGCATGGAAACAGACCTTTTGGTCCAACCTGTCCATGTTGACCAGGTATCCCAACCTAATCTGTCCCATTTGCCAGCACTTGGCACATATCCCTCTAAACCCATCTTATTCATACACCCATCCAAATGCCACTTAAATGTTGCAGTTGTACCAGCCTCCACCACTTCCTCTGGCAGCTCATTCCATACACGTACCACCCTCTGTGTGAAAACGTTGCCCCTTAGGTTCCTTTTGTATCTTTCCCCTCTCACCCTAAACCTATGCCCTCTAGTCCTGGACGCCCCCATCCCAGGGAAAAGACCTTGTTTATTTATCCTATCCATGTCCTTCATGATTTTATAAACCTCCTATGAGGTCAGCCTTCAACGCTCCAGGGAAAACAGCCCCAACCTATTCAGCCTCTCCTAAAGCTCAAATCATCCAACCGTGGCAACATTATTGTAAATCTTTTCTGAACCCATATCTCACGCACTTGATTGAGATTTTTGAAAAGTAACAAGATTGATGAGGGCAGAGCAGTAGATATGAACTATGTGGACTTCAGTAAGGCGTTTGACAACGTTCCCCATGGGAGACTGATTAGCAAGGTTAGATTTCATGGAATAAAGGGAGAACGAGCCATTTGGATACAGAACTGGCTCAAAGGTAGGAGACAGAGGGTGGTGGTGGAGGGTTGTTTTTCAGACTGGAGGCCTGTGACCAGTGGAGTGCCACAAGGATCGGTGCTGGGTCCACTACTTTTCATCATTTATATAAATGATTTGGATATGAGCTTAAGAGGTACAGTCAATAAATTTGCAGATGATACCAAAATTGGAGGTGTAGTGGACAGCGAAGAAGGTTACCTCGGGTTACAATGGGATCTTGATCAGATGGGCCAATGGGCTGAGGAGTGGCAGATGGAGTTTAATTTAGATAAATGCGAGATACTGCATTTTAGCAAAGCAAATCTTAGCAGGACTTATACACATAATGGTAACGTCCTAGGGAGTGTTGCTGAACAGAGAGACCTTGGAGGGCAGGTAAATAGGATAGTGAAGAAGGCGTTTGGCATGCTTTCCTTTATTGGTCAGAGCATTCAGTATAAGGATTGGGAGGCCATGTTGCGTATAACAATATGCTGTTTCAATAATTTGGAGGTGCTGGTGTTGGACTGAGGTGAATAAAGTTAAAAGTCACATAACACCAGGTTAGAGTACAACAGGTTTGTTTGGAAGTACTAGCTTTCGAGGTGCTTCCTCTTCATCAGGTGGTTGTGGAATAGGACCATACAACACAGAGTTGATAGCAAAAGGGTTACAGTGTCATGGAGTTGTAATGATATATTTAACAACTTTAGTTAAAAATTACACAACATCAGATTATAGTTCTTAAACAAATTTAGATTAGGTCTTTCATCTTTTAGAATGGGGTATGGTGCTTTAGGTTCTTTAATATGTAAATCCTAGAATTACATTCTCAAGGTGGTACCAATTTATCTAATAATAGGTGTCATCTCAGCTCAGACAATACATTAGAGTCATAGAGATGTACAGCATGGAAACAGACCCTTTGGTCCAACCCGTCCATGCTGACCAGATATCCCAACCCAATCTAGTCCCACCTGCCAGCACCCGGCCCATATCCCTCATAACCCTTCCTATTCATATACCCATCCAAATGCCTTTTAAATGTTGCAATTGTACCAGCCTCCACCACTTCCTCTAGCAGCTTATTCCATACACGTACCACCCTCTGTGTGGAAAAAGCTACCCCTTAGGTCTCTTCTTTATCTTTCCCCTCTCACCCTAAACGTATGCCCTCTAGTTCTGGACTCCCCGACTTTGTCTGGAAAAGACTTTGTCTATTTATCCTATCCATGCCCCTCATAATTTTGTAAACCTCAATAAGGTCACCCCTCAGCCTCCGATACTCCAGGATCAGTACCTGGTGCTATGATGTTGTGGCCATAACAGAGACGTGGGTTTCTCAGGGACAGGAATGGTTGCTGGATGTTCCAGGGTTTAGAACATTTAAAAAGAATAGGGGGGGGAAAAAAGACGACAGGGTGTAGCACTGCTAATCAGAGAGGGTATCACAGCTACAGAAGTTACCATTGTCGAGGAGGGTCTGCCTATTGAGTCAGTGTGGGTGGAAATTAGGAACAGTAAGTGAGCAGTCACCTCAATAGGGGGTTAATACAGGTCCCCCAATAGCAGCAGGGAGATTGAAGGAAGCATGGGTCAGCAGATTTTGGAAAAGTGTGAATGTAGTAGGGTTGTTGTAATGGGTGATTTTAACTTTCCCAATATTGATTGGAACCTCCTTCGAGCAGATGGTTTGGAAGGAACTGTTTTTGTCAGGTGTGTTCAGGAGGGTTTCCTAACTCAGTACGTTGGCAGGCTGAGCCAGGACAGGTGTCAGATCTTACGTGGGAGAGCATTTTGGTGATAGTGACCACAACTGCCTCACATTCTACATAGCTATGGAGAAAGAGAGAGGCAGGCACAATGGGAGGATATTTAATTGGGGAAAAGGAAACTGTGATGCTATCAGATGTGAGTTGGGAAGCATGGACTGGGAGCAATTGTTTCATGGAAAGGGCACTATAGACATGTGGAGACCTTTTAAGGAACAGTTGTTACGAGTGATACATAAATGTGTTCCTCTGAGACAGGCAAGAAGGGGTAAGATAAAGGAACCTTGTATGACGAGAGCAGAGGAGCTTCTTGTCAAAAGAAAGAAGGCAGCTTATGTAAGGTGGAGGAAGCAAGGGTCTTGCTCAGCTCTAGAGGATTACAGGCAGGCGAGGAAGGAGCTCAAACATGGCCTGAGTAGAGCCAGGAGGGGGCACGAGAAAGGCTTGGCAGGAAGGATTAGGGAGAACCCAAAGGCATTCAGGCAAGAAGGGGTAAGATAAAGGAACCTTGGATGACGAGAGCAGAGGAGCTTCTTGTCAAAAGAAAGAAGGCAGCTTATGTAAGGTGGAGGAGGCTAGGGTCTTGCTCAGCTCTTGAGGATTACAGGCAGGTGAGGAAGGAGCTCAAAAATGGTCTGAGGAGAGCCAGGAGGGGGCACGAATTAGGCTTGGCAGAACGGATTAGGGAGAACACAAAGGCATTTTACACTTATGTGAGGAATAAGAGAATGATCAAAGGAAGAGTAGGGCCGATCAGGGATAGCATAGGGAACTTGTGTATAGAGTCTGAGGAGGTAGGGGAAGCCCTAAATGAGTTTTTTGCTTCTGTCTTTACTAAAGAAAAGGACCTTGTAGTGAATGAAACCATTGAGGAGCAGGTAAGCATGCTGGAACGGATAGAGATTGAGGAAGCTGATGTGCTGAAAATTTTGACATACATTAAGATTGACAAGTTGCCAGGCCCAGACCAGATTTGTCCTCGGCTGCTTTGGGAAACAAGAAATGCGATTGCTTCGCCACTTGTGAAGATCTTTGCATCCTCGCTCTCCACTGGAGTCGTACCTGAGGACTGGAGAGAGGCAAATGTAATTCCTCTCTTCAAGAAAGGAAATAGGGAAATCCCCGGCAATTACAGCCTAGTCAGTCTCACGTCTGTCGTCTGCAAGGTGTTAGAAAAGATTCTGAGGGATAGGATTTATGACCATCTGGAAGAGCAAGGCTTGATTAAATGCAGTCAACACGGCTTTGTGAGGCGCAGGTCATGCCTCACAAACCTTATCGAGTTCTATGAGGATGTGACTAGAAACGTTGATGAGGGTCGAGCTGTGGATGTGGTGTATATAGACTTCAGCAAGGCATTTGA
>NC_057737.1:468047-479989 GCF_004010195.1 Chiloscyllium plagiosum | reverse complement strand
TGAGTTTAAGAGCTGTGAGATCTTGTTGCAGCTCTATAAAACTTTGGTTAGACCGCACTTGGAATACTGTGTCCAGTTCTGGTCGCCCTATTATAGAAAAGATGTGGATGCTTTGGAGAGGGTTCAGAGGAGGTTTACCAGGATGCTGCCTGGACTGGAGGGCTTATCTTACGAAGAGAGGTTGACTGAGCTCGGACTTTTTTCATTAGAAAAAAAAAAGGAAGAGGGGGGACCTAATTGAGGTATGCAAGATAATGAGAGCATAGATAGAGTTGATAGCCAGAGACTATTTCCCAGGGCAGAAATTGCTAACACGAGGGGTCATAGTTTTAAGCTGTTTGGCGGAAAGTATAGAGGGGATGTCAGAGGTGGGTTCTTTATGCAGAGAGTTGTGAGAGCATGGAATGTGTTGCCAGCAGCAGTTGTGGAAGCAAGGTCATTGGGGATATTTAAGAGACTACTGGACATGCATATGGTCACAGAAATTTGAGGGTTCGTACATTAGGTTTACCTTACATGAGGATCAATAGTCGGCACAACATCGTGGGCTGAAGGGCCTGTTCTGTGCTGTACTGTTCTATGTAGGTTCTTTACACAGAGTGTGGTAGGTGCATGGAATGCACTGCCAGCGGAGGTAGTAGTCAGAGACATTAGGGACATTTGAATGGCTCTTGAATAGGCACATGGATGATAGTACAATGAAGGATATGTAGGTTAGTCCAATCTTAGAGTGGGAGAAGGCCAGCAGAACAAGGGCCGAAGGGCCTGTATTGTTGCATGTTCTATTTGTTCTAAACACAGTAGTGACAGACTAAAAGCATCTGGTGTAAGTTTAAATTTGGATCAACCTCAAGTTTGCAGAGGGTAAAGAATGGGAGATGAGTCTGGAATTTGCTGGAATAGTGAGAGAACAAATGGGTGGATTTGGGCAATCTTCAAGATAGTACGGATATGAGGTCAGAAGCTTAACTCAGTTCAATATGAGACTAAGTTGTAAGCAGTTTGGTTTAATCTCAGTCAGTTGTGAGGGAATGGGTTGGGGATCAGGAGGGAATGGAGTTAAGTGGAGGTGACTGGAGATAGTGGCTTCCTAATGATGAGAGGGAATTTCTGCTCATCTGGTGCTGGATGTTCAATGGACATAGAAACATAAAAACATTGACAATAGAAGTAGAGTAGTCTTCAGCATTCTTCAGCTCTGATGAAAAGTCATCTGAACTTAAACCGTTAGCTCTCTCCCTCTCCATGGATGCTGCCTGTCCCGCTGTGATCTCCAGCATTTATAGTTTTCAACAGGAGTAGGCCATTTGGCCCCTACAGCTGGTTCCCCCAGTCAATATGATCATCCAACTGCGTACCCTGTTCCCACTTCTACCCCTTAACATTTTATCCCTTTAGCCCTAATAACTATATCATATCCTTCTGGAAAACATGCAATGTTTTGGTCTCAACTGCTGTGGCAGAGTATTCCCCACTCTCTGGGTGAAGATATTTCTCCTCATTTCAGTCCTAAATGGCTTACTCTGTATTCTTAAACTGTGACCCCTGGTTCAGGACTTGCTCCATCATCAGGAACAGCCTCCTTGTGTTTATTCTGTCTAGTCCTGTTAGAATTTTACAGGTTCCTATGAGATCCTCATTCTTGCAAACTCCGGCCTATATTGTTCTAACTGATAAGTTGCTCTTCACAAATCAGGCCTGCCATCGCAGGAATCAGTCTGATAAACCTTTGTTTCACTCCTTCCATCTCCAGAATATCTTCCCTCAGAGACGGAGATGAAAACTGCACACAGTACTCCAGGTCTCATTAGGACCCTGTGTAACTACACCAAAAGAGTAGCAGGTACTACCTGTGGAACCCCTCCAAGTGGCACATCATCCTGACCTGGAAAAATACCACCATTCCTCAGTGTTTAGATTAGATTCCCTACAGTGTGGAAACAGGCCCTTCGGCCCAACAAGTCCACACCGACCCTCTGAAGAGCAACCCCCCCAGACCCATTCCCGTACATTTACCCCTGACTAATGCACCTAACACTATGGGCAATTTAGCATGGCCAATTCACCTGACCTGCACATCTTTGGACTGTGGGAGGAAACAGGAGCACCCGGAGGAAACCCACGCAGACACGGGGAGAACATGCAAACTCCACACAGACAATCACCTGAGGCTGGAATCGAACCTGGATCCGTGGTGCTGTGAGGCAGCAGTGCTAACCACTGATCCACCATACCACTGTGTTGCAAGATCAAATCCTGTAACTGCCAATGGGGAGAGAGGACAGAATGAAGGGGATGTGGGGCAAGTGGGCCAGGAAGCTGCAATAGGATGTAGGGGGGCACTGAGGGTGGAGTACTGAGAGGGACTGGAGGTATGGAAGGGGTGGGGGAGACACAGGCAAAGATGCCAAATGCAATCTTTAAGGCGATTACCATTGTCTTTCTCTCTCACTGTCTATCAGTATTGATGTCTTCACCACATGTTGCAGCATCCTGTCTTGAACTTGGTTCTTAGTTGAAGTGTTCAGCTGACATCCATCTGTCTCTACGTCCCATCCTGAGCAGTGTTGCTGTTTGTGGAAGCACCGGTTGTGGGTGCAAAATAAGATTGTGAATGGCATGGATAGGGTGGAAAAAAAATAAGGCTTTTTCCTAGGGTAGAATAGTCAATTACTAGGGGACACAGGTTCAAGGTAAGAGGGAGGAAGTTTAAGAGAGGTGCAAGGCATCTTTTTTCATACAAAGGGTGGTGAGTGCCTGGAACGTGTTGCCAGAGGATGTGATGGAGTTGAAGAGTGTGGTGCTGGAAAAGCACAGCCTCATTTCTGATGAAGGGCTTATGCCTGAAACGTCGATTCTCCTGCTCCTCAGATGCTGCCTGACCTGCTGTGCTTTTCTAGCACCACTCTCTTTGACTCTGACTCTCCAGCATCTGCAGTTCTCACTTTCTTCGAGAGGAGGTGATGGAAGCAGACACAATAGCAGCATTCAAGAAACATCTGGACGAATACATGAATAGGAAGGGAATAGAAGGATAAGGATCCTGTAAGTGAAGGCAGTCTTAGTATGAAAGTTAAAAATCACACAACACCAGGTTATAATCCAACAGGCTCCTGCACATCATTAGTAAGGAAGGGCAAAATATGTCGTCACAGGCTTGGTGGGCCAAAGGGCCATTGTTATTTGATCTAAAAGTGGAGCTCCAAATGTGGGAAATTTGGGAATGAATCTGGGAGGTGATAGCACATTCTAGGATTTTGGAGAGGAATGGAAGGTTGGAGATGGAGAAACAATTTGCAACCAGTTGAAGGTGCTGGCTATCGGTAGTTGGGCACCTGCCATCTTTCACCTTCCGATTCTTCCACACACATCAAATGCTCAATGATGATTTTAATCTGAGGAAATATTCAAGAGCTACTTAGCCCTGTCTCTGCATTAGCTCAGTCACAGCAGGTGATGGGGATACTATAACCAGAGAGTGTGGGCAAAATGCAAGCTTCTGCTTGTGATGACCCTCCAGTGACCCTGATGGAATGAGAGTCTCCAAGATGGAGAACCACAGATGTGTTTGTGATGATTCCCATGATCAATGTGCCCAGTTTCTCTGAGCAGGCTGGGATCTCTTCTAGCACCTAGAAGGTTAAACCGAAGGCAAACTGAATTCTGCTGTGAACTGCCAAAACATTTTGGAACTTACAATTTTGGGGACAAGCCTCACCCTGTACCATCTGAAAACAATTATTAACCAGATTAATAATTAAAGAACAACAGGCAAATGTGAAGGTGGGAGAATGGAATGCAATCATTTCTTTGCAGGATTTAGTCTTGGTTAACGTGGACTCTGACTGATAGCCAGCCACTTCTGGGTAAGCAGCACATTCCCGTCTCTGCACGGCCCATTCCTGGAATCTCTGCCACGAGGAGGGCAGCTTCCTGCAGTCACTCAACATTCAGGCCAGATTCAGTCCTTGCTCAGAGTTGGTTCAGTTAGTGCCAATGCAAAGGCACATAACCATCACCAACGCTTGTATTTACACAGTGAGTTGTTTTTTATGCAGATAGCACTGACTGAGAGGGCAAGTTGTGGAAGCAGCTTCACAGAATTGTTACATCTCAACAGGAGCCATTTGGCCCATCGAGTCTGTACCAGCTCCACAAACCAGTGTCACCATCTAATGTCAATTTCCTGTTTAGTCCCCATACCCTTCCATACCCCTGCACCTATTTCTATTCGAACAGAATGCCTCTATTGAACCTGCCTTCACTGCGTATCCAGGCAGTGCATTCCATAACATCACTATTCACTGAGTGAAAACGTTTCTCCTCATTTCATCCTTGCAGCTTTGGCACATCACCTTCAATTTATGTTCTCTCATTCTTGTTCAAGAGGAACTGACTAATTTCAATAGTAGCTTGGATAAATACTTGAGAAGGAAGGATTTGCTGGGCCATGAGAATAGGGAGCTGGGAAGAGAGCGAGACTAATTTGATAACTTTCAAAATGCTGGCCCTTGCATGATAAAAGGCCTCCTTTGTGATGTATTGTTCTATTAGTGAGTGCTGCACTTTCTGAGAGAAGGGAAGACGCACTAGAACAATGTTCTCAATGAGTAAAGGAATACCTGTGTGGTGCTAATTTGAATCAGCCCTCTTTTTCCATAAGACCATAAGAGATAGATATATATAAAAGCAGAATGAGGCCATCCAGCCCATCAGGTCTGCTCTGCCATTTGATCATGGCTGATGTGTTTCTCAACCCCATTCTCCTGCCTTCTCCCCGTAACCACTGATCCCCTTAATAATCAAGAATTTTGCACAGATTATATTGCTGAATCTGAAGGCGTTTAAAACTAGTCTACGTTAAGGGACCGACCATCAAACTATTACAAACTCTCAATGTTAAACACAACCATTTAAGTCTCATTTATTAAGTAGCGATCTCACAGCTCCTCCCTCACTCTCCAAGCCCTGTGTTTTTTTCCTTATTTCAAGCATGCATGTTCTGGAATTTATTCAGTGAACACTGCCTACAGCCCAGATCAAAGGGGAATGGTTGGGAGGTGCTCTTAAGGACTCTGTGGAAGACTGACAGCAACTATGAGTAATCAATCAGTGGTAAGCACATTATCCCAGGGATCACAGGGTAATAGAGGTGATACACAGTCCCTGTCAGTTTTGACTCCTATCGCTCAGTCATACAATAGGCACTCAACCACCTCAGCTTTAATCACTGTGAGGTAACCAGTCTGAGAGCTGACCTCACTCCCCCACTACCAATCTCTGCCTGTAAAGAACCACCATGGGAGAATGGATGCTACAACTGTGACTCAGTGCTGAGTTAATCTTTGTCACCACCATGGGTTTCTGCATCATTTGAAGTGGAATATCAGCAAATATATTCAGGCTACAACCAGTCCTGGAGGGGGGCAATTTAAATATTACTATTCTTTCTGCAGTGACGAGAAGATAACCAATTTGCATTTATGCAGTGTCTCTCACATAGTTCAGCTTCACAAGGTGCTCCACAGAAGAATGATCAAATTAAACTTGATGTACAGCCAGATAAGGAAATATTTGGGCAGAACATGAAAAGCTTTCATCAAAAGAGTGACCTTTAAAGAGGAGTGAAGTGTTCAAGTTTAGGGAAGGAATTTCAGTGCTTGGACTCAAGTAGCGAAGACACAAACATCAATGGTGCAGCAATTGCAGAGTTCTGAGAGGACTTGATAAGAGGGAAGAGGATACAGAGATAATCTCACGTCAGAGCATCATATTCCAACCACTTCCATGGTTAGTTGGATTGCAGGACAACACAATTCCCACATACAATACAACTGTGCAAAACAGCCTTTGACTCAGTGACATCGGGCTCCAGCCTGAAAAGGGTTGTGATCAGCAAAGTTGCTACCATTGTGCCACCTGTCTGACAGTTGTTTAAGTCAGTGTTAAAGATTCTGGGGAAGAGGATTTCTTCCAACTGTCCGAAACCAAACTTCCTCTCCTAACTTTTAAGGAGTGACATAGTAGGGTGATGGGTAATGTCACTGATTAGTAATCCTTACGTCCAAGACTAATGGTCTAGAACAAATCCCACCACAGCACCTGGTGGGATTTAAATACAATCACTGATTCTGAAATCAAAAGTTAATCTCAGTATTGGTGCCATGAAACTAGGACTGACCATTGTTAACCATTTGGTTCACTTCAGACAAGGCAATCTGCCAATCTGACCCTGCTCTGGCCCACAAATGACTCTAGACCCACAGCAATGCAGTTGTTACACTGCACCCTGAAATGGCCCAGCAAGTCCCTAAGCTCAAGGGCAATTAGTGATGGGTAACAAATGCTGCTCTTCCCAGTGACATAGCCCATGAAAAGATAAAGGAAAGAAAAAGTCACAGAAAATGCTAGAAATAGCAAGTCAGGCAAAAGTGTGTGTGTGTGTATATGTTATATAAGATATATATGGGGGTGAGAAATAAAGAGAGAAAGATATCAACATCAGAATCAAAAGAAACATTAACGGGCTCGCCTTGTTTGCCTGGTCTGAATAGTGGCAGCAAATCCTGTTTGCTATGAAACAGTAGATTTGTCAGTTGTGTAGACAGTGTCAGCTGCTTCAGTGCAGAATGTGAGTACACGTCCAGAGATATTCCCTGCATTGAGAGAAATGCAGATGATCGGACGCGAATCTGTCAATCTCACAGGATCAGAGAATTGTTGCGATGTAGGAGTTACAGGCCATTCGGTCCATCACACCTGAACTGGCTTTTCAAACCAGCAGCTGGACATTGAGACACATTTCATCCTAGTGTACAGCCTAGCACTACTAAAACAGAAATAAAACCTTAACCCTTTCATTTCATTTAATCTTCCCATTATTGTAACATAGCGGCAGACATTGCTGACACTCAGGCCCTCTCAAGGAGGGAGGACAGTAACTTTGACTAGTCAGTTGAAGTCCAGACAGCCCTAGACAGTTGATGTGAAGCTTGTCCAAGCTGCTATGTAAATGGATTTTACTGACAGAAGTGAGTTCCTCAGCAATATGTTCAAACAATTTCCTTAATACACGTGGGAGCTATTCTGTAAGTTGTGTCACCTCTGTGACAAATGTTACTTTTTTCCCCTTTAAGTTTGCTAATTTGAGCACTGCTGACCAGAAATCCCACCCCACTCCCACAGTCTGACCACAAGCACCACACCGCACCAGCTCCCACCCAAAATCCTTCCATTTTCTTCTTCAATGATACAGACATTATACAATCCCAGCGTTGCACTTCCAAAATAATTTCTTCAGCAAAAACAGACAAAATGTGATTGGAGTTTATACAGCAAGCCAGGGAGATCGGTAAAGGACCGGCAATGGAAGACTTTCTCCTTCATTTTATCCCCTCTACAGTAAAGTTGCAGGCAGAATCTTCCCACTGACAGCCAGTCCAGGGTCCCGGCAGATGGAACTTTACCAGCTGTAGCCAGCAGGAGGGGCCTTGTCATCTTTATTGCTCTCCAGGGAGAACGGCGGGATGCGGACATCGAGCTGAGAACCTTCTGGCTTCTCGAAGCGGAACGTACCCCTGCAGAGAATGAAATAAAATGATGTCAAGCTGAGCAATGTGACCCTGCTGGGCTCAGATCCAGGCATCACCAGCAGCCTCTGAACCCAGGAAATCTAACAGAGACTTCAGAATTCAATCTGGATGTGACTGTCTGCATTCTCTATAGCTTTGACCAATGCACCTGTCACAGTGCCACTAGGCAACTCTCTCACCCCAAATGTCCAGAGTTGTGCTTTGTCTGACTCCCACCGACCTCTTCATGCAAGCTCTCAATCGACAAACTACTGATAACAACAGTAGATGCTGGAAATACTCAGCCAATCAGGTCTCATTTAGGCTAGGAGCATTCTTCCCCACTCCACTCCAATCTCCTCCCCTGCCTCTGCATTTCTTTGAAACCTGTCACTTTTCTAACTCTTTGCAAGTTTTGGCTCAGTTTTTCTCCCCACAGATTCCAAGCAATCTGCTGTTTCCAGCATTTGCTCTTTTAGATTTCAGGTTTCCAGTGTCTGCAGCATTGTATCATTGTTTTAGTTCTGCTTGGTCATTCTGCAGGTTGTGCTAATGATTCTGGGCATTACATACAGGAATAAAATAAGTGAAACATTGTCAACTAAAAAGCTTTATTTAAGCCCATCACTGAGCAGCAGCAGCAGTTTGACACTTGCTGGTGGGTATAACACATGTTGAAATCTTAACATGCACAAAAGAACCAACAACAGAGGGAGGGATAAGACTCAGTTACTAAGAGGCATAACTTAATACAGGGCCCGAACTCAAGAATTCAACATTCAAATGATCACAGCCAAGTGATTACTGATCAGTGCACGCCCTCACACGGATTACAGGCAGCATAATCAACCGGGTGTGGCATCATTGTTGTCAACCCCGGCATCAGCCAATGCTTGCTGTCACAGTTGTACTCAGTTCAAAATCACACAGCACCACATTATAGTCCAACAGGTGTATTTGGGAGCACCAGCTTTGGAGCGCTGTTTCTTCATCAGGTAGCTAGGGAGCAGGATGATAAGATGTAAATTCTGTGTCTTATGCTCTGCTCCACAGCTACCTGATGAAGGAGCAGTGCTCCAAAAGCTGGTGTTTCCAAATACACCTGTTGGACTATAACCTGGTGCTGTGTGATTTTGAACTTTGTCCACCCAAGTCCAACACCGGCACCTCCAAATCATAGTAAAACACAGCTGACTCTGAGGTTATTTAAAAACAAACACCAGCACATTGGAATATGGCTGTGAGTACTACTGTCTATAATGACCAGAGGCGAAGCTATATTATTAAACTCAAAATCACTTGTAATGTACCATGTTTGAAGTTCAGAATCTAGATTAGATTAGATTAGATTAGATTAGATTAGATTACTTACAGTGTGGAAACAGGCCCTTCGGCCCAACAAGTCCACACCGACCCGCCGAAGCGTAACCCACCCATACCCCTACATTTACCCCTTACCTAACACTACGGGCAATTTAGCATGGCCAATTCACCTGACCCGCACATCTTTGGACTGTGGGAGGAAACCGGAGCACCCGGAGGAAACCCACGCAGACACGGGGAGAACGTGCAAACTCCACACAGTCAGTCGCCTGAGGCGGGAATTGAACCCGGGTCTCTGACGCTGCGAGGCAGCAGTGCTAACCACTGTACCACCGTGCCGCCCACTAGAATTACTGTGAATTAATAATCGATGTCAGACTGTTGAACATTATTAAATGCCAGTTACAAGGCCCGAATGTAGTCACTGTTTTGTATAAAATTGCTCCACACACACTATTCGGCTTTATTCCAGCTGTACAGAGGAGTCAGTACATACCACTCCCTCCCAAAACCTCAAGAATTCACATTTAGAATCCAGCAACCCGAGCAGTATAGTTACGGACTTGGTGAAATATGGAGTCCCAGATACTGAGATTCAGTCAGTACCTCACATCTCTAACCCCAAACAGTAAACACAGCCACTCAGAGCAAGGGAAGAACATGATCAAATTAGTTTGCAGGCTTCTGGTTAGAGCTGCTCAGCCAAGAATTGCTTAGTAATGAAAATGGACAGACCTGGAACTCATTTTAACAAACGTAAACCTTGACAATGGGACGTGACAATGTGAGCAAGCCTGTGCTTCCAGGTGGCACTAGATGGAGTGTGTTGTTTGTGGGACAGTGACTTGTGTGCCTTAGTATTATTTCACATTGTCAACACTGCCTTTTGATGACAGGATTGGTGTTCCGGCCAGATCTTGCCTGCATATTGGGTTTAGTCATTTAATCACATGCTAGTGGCAAATATTCCGACCAGGGAAACGAAGGGCCCATCGTCCTCAGTAATTCTCTTGAGAGAAAAGGATGGGATGGAAACATCAAAAGTGCTGGTGTCTGCCTTTTGAAAAGTGTACAAGCCCTTACAGAAGGTGGAAACATTAATAAGCAGCAGCAATATCATCTACTCTATTTCATCGTAGCCCTAGAACATCACCCAAAGCAGCAGGCACCTTAGGCCTTTTCAACACCGGCTTATTTTGTGCCTCTAGAACAGTGCACCAGTGTGTGCTGTGAGGAGGATGCTAAGAGGCTGCAGGGTGACTTGGACAGACTGGCTGAGTGGGCAAATACTTGGCAAATGCAATATAATGTGAATATATGTGAGGTTATCCACTTTGGTGGCAAAAACAGGAAGGCAGATTATTATCTGAATGGTGGCAGTTTAGAAAAAGGTGAGCTGCAACAAGACCTGGGCCCATGGTGGAACAGTCCATGAAGGTTGGCATGCAGGTGTAGGAGGCAGTGAGGAAAGCTAATGGCATGCTGGCCTTCATAGCGAGAGGATTTGAGTATCAGAGTAGGGCTGCATTTCTGCAGTTATACAGGGCCTGGGTGAGGCCACATTGTGTGCAGGTTTGATCTCCTGGTTTGAGGAAGGACATCCTTACTATTGAGGGAGTCCAGTGAAGGTTCACCAGACTGATTCCCCAGAATTCAGGACTGACATATGAAGAAGGACTGGATCGATTGAGTTTGTATTTGCTGAAATTTAGAAGAATGAGAAGGGGGGAAATCTCATAGAAACATAAAATCTGATGGGATTGGACAGGCTAAATATGGGAAAAATGTTGGGAAAGTCCAGAACTGGGGGTCACAGTCTAAGAATAAAGGATAAGTCATCTAGTACTGAGATGAGGAAGAATTTCTTCACTCAGAGAGCCATGAACCTGTGGAATTCTTACCCACAGGAAGCTGTTGGGGCCAGTTCATGAGATATATTCAACAGGGAGCTGGGCATGGCCCGTGTGGCTAAAGGGGTCAAGGGATATGGGGAGAGGATGGGAATGGGAAACAGATTGCATGGTCAGCTATGATTGTACTGAATGATGGTGCAGGCTCAAAAGGACCAAATGACGGACTCCTGCACCTTTTTCGATCTTTCTCCTTTTACTCCTATCTCTTCACTGATAGTAGCAGATGCCTGAGCTTCATGTCCCTACACCGAATGGGAGTAAGAGGTTGGAATGTGGATTGTGATATACCCACCATCCTACGAACATACACATGAACAAAGAACAAGAGTAGGCCACATGGCTCTGAGTCTAGGCTGTCACTCATAGTCCTGGCTGTGAGGAGCTTGTCAAAGCCAGCGAAAAGAGGCGGCCAATGAACAGAGTGGGAGAAAGAAATTGGGGCTTCAGTTACACGAGGAGATTGGAGATGCTAGGATTACTTCCCTGAAAGCAGAGGTTTCAGGCAAGATTTCATAAATGAATTCAAAATTGAAAATTCTACTCAAACAAATAAGAAATCTGTTTCCAGTGGCAAGAGTGTCAGTTATGAGAGAGACATAGATTTAAGGTTCTGTTATGTTTACTTTAGTGATAGAAAGGGATAGGTGTATACCACTGGGCAAGAGTTACAACTGGGGGAAAGGCAATTACAATGCAATTAGGCAAGATTTAGGAAACATATGATGGGGAAGGAAACTGCAGGGGATGGGCACATTAGAAATGTGGAGCTCATTCAAGGAAAAGCTCCTGAGTGTCCAAGATAAGTATGTACCTGTCAGGCAGGGAGGAAGCTGTAGAGCGCAGGAGCCATGGTTTACGAAGGAAGTGGAATCTCTGGTCAAGAGGAAGAAGGCTTATGTTAGGATGAGATGTGAAGGCTCAGTTAGGGGGCTTGAGGATCACAGGGCAGCCAGGAAAGAACGAAAGAGAGAGCTCAGAAGAGCCAGGAGGAGACATGAGACGTTCTTGGCGGATAGGATCAGGGTAAACCCTAAAGGTTTTCTACAGGTATTTAAGGAATGAAACAATGATGAGAGTAAAATTAGGGCCAATCAAGGATAGTAGTGGGAAGTTGTGTGTGGAGTCAGAGGAGATA
>NC_057737.1:447786-463940 GCF_004010195.1 Chiloscyllium plagiosum | reverse complement strand
TACCCCAGTGTTATACAGTGACAGACCTGTCCCCACCAGTACTGTACCCCAGTGTTATACAATGACAGAACTGTCCCCACCAGTACTGTACCTCTGTTATACAATGACAGACCCATCCCCACCAGTACTGTACCTCAGTGTTATACAATGACAGACCCATCCCCACCAGTACTGTACCAGTGTTATACAATGACAGACCCATCCCCACCAGTACTGTACCCCAGTGTTACACAATGACAGAATTGTCCCCACCAATACTGTACCAGTGTTATACAGTGACAGACCCAACCATACCCCAGTGTTATACCCCAGTGTTATACAGTGACAGACCAATCCTCACAACTGCATATCCCAGTCTTGTACAGTTTCAGTACTTGAGAATTACTACATCTGGCAAGTATACAGACTCTAGGTACAGGTAAACAACTATGTACCGTTGGTGCACACTCTACTAGTCACAATTCTAAACCCTTTGTAAGCTCCACCTTACACAGGCAGGGAAAGAAATATGGGCACTGTTTCGGATAGGGGAGAAAAGCAGTCACTGTACACAGGATCTGCTGAGATGAAGCTTGTGCTGATCAGAATGTAACTCTGATTCTTCCTTCTCCAGACACTTTCACCCATTTCAGGAAGCACCAGGTAGCTGATCCATATCTATAAAGGTCTCTGATTGATTAAGCAAAGGCTCAGCCTAGGGCAACTAAGCTTTTCCTCAGGCTTAAAGTATCTTTTACTGTAGAGAACAGAAATAACTGATGAAGATTTGATGGTTTCTTCTCATCTCCAAGCTGTTCAGCTACCTTGCAACTAATCACATTGTTGTTAGTTGGCAGAAGGACTATGTCAATGATAACTGCCCCCTCATGCACAAACCAACCAGCTCAATCTCCACTTGTGTACACCCCACAGCCCCAGCTCATCTGCAAACTGCACTTTAACTCCCGCTTCAACGAGCAGCTATGTATGCAGTTATTACACCAAGTCAGGTTAGCTGCTTCCAAAACCTGCTGTAATCCTTCAAAAATCCATGATTTTTAAACTCATCCTTTACCTATTTCAGTCCATAATCAAAAGTACAGAAAGATTAAAAGCCACGGTCTTTAAAGTGTCGGACCTGGGTCTAAAGATATTGTTCCATAGTCTATTAGTGACAGAGCCATCCCATCAACACTGTACCCCCACTGCTAAACAGTGACAGATCTGCCCTCACTAGTATTTTATCCCACTATGATACAGACACTGGTCTGACCCCATGTACCCTGAACATCAATGTTATACATTCCAAACATATAAACAAGGAACAGGAATTGGCCATTAAACCCATTTTAATTAATCCATTTGTGGGATGTGGGTATCTCTGGCTGGCTAGCATTTATTGCCTGCCCCTAGTTGCTCTGAAGGAAGTGGGGGTGCGCTGCCTATTTGAACTGCTGCAGTTTACCTGCTGTGGGTTGTCCCACAAATGCCGTGAGGGAGGGAGTTTCTGGATATTGACCCAGCAACAGTGGAGGAATGGTAATATATTTCCTAAGTCAGGATGGTAAGTGGCTTGGAGGGGAACTTGCAGGGTGTGGTGTTCCCATGCACCTGCTACCCTTGTCCTTTTAGACAGAAGTGGTCGTGGGTTTGGAAAGTGCAGTATGAGGATCTTTGGCAAATTTCTGCAGTGCATCTTGTAGATATTACTGAGTGTTGATGGTGGAGAGAGTGAATGCAGTGCCAAATAAACCAAGTGCTTTGTCCTAGATGGTCTCAAGCTTGGAGCTGCACTGATCCAGGCAAGTGGGGAATATTCCATCACTCTGCAGACTTGTGCCTTGTAGATGGTGGACAAGTTTTGGGGAGTCAGGAGGTGAGTTACTCGTCACAGTATTCCTAGCCTCTGACCTGCTGTTGTAGCCACTGTGTTTATGTGGCAAGTCCAGTTAAGTTTCTAGTCAATGGTAACCCCCAGGATGTTGATAGTGGGGGATTCAGTGATAAAACACCATTGTATGTCAAGGGTTGGTGGTTGGATTCTCTCTTACTTGAGATGATCACAGCCTGGCATTTGTGTGGAAAAAATAGTACTTGCCACTTGTCAGCCCATGTTTGGATATTGTCAGGTCTTGGTGCATTTGAACATGGCCTGCTTCAGTATCGGAGGAGTCACAAATTGTGTAATCATCAGCGAACATCCCCACTTCTGACCTTATGGTGGAGGGAAGGTGATTGATAAAGCAGCTGAAGATGGTTGCACCTAGGACACTACCTTGAGGAACTTGTGCAGAGATGTCCTGGAGCTGAAATTACTGAATCCAACAACCACAACCATGTTCCTATGTGCGAGGAATGACTCCAACCAGCAGAGAGTTTGCCCCCTGATACCCATTGTTAGGCCTCCTTGATGCTGCACTCAGTCAAATGCAGCCTTGATGTCAAGGGCCGTCACTCTAATCTCACCTCTTGAATGCAGCTCTTTTGTCCAGGTTTGAACCAAGGCTGTAAGAGTCGAAGAGTGTGGTGCTGGAAAAGCACAGCAGGTCAGGCAGCATCCGAGGAGCAGGAGAGTCGACATTTCGGGCAAAAGGAATGCTGGTGAAGGGCTTTTGCCCGAAACATAGACTCTCCTGCTCCTTTGATGCTGCCTGCCCTGCTGTGCTTTTCCAGCACCACACTCTTTGACACTGATCTCCACATCTGCAGTCCTCACTTTCGCAAGGCTGTAATGAGGTCAGGAGCTGATTGGCCCTGGCAGAACCAAAACTCAGCATCACTGAGCAGGTCATTGCTGAGCAGGTACTGCTTGACACCTGTTGTTGACACCTTCCATCACTTTACTGATCGAGAGTAGACTGATGAGGCGGTAATCTTCTGGGTTGGATTTGTCCTGCTTTTTGTGTACAGAACGTACCTGGGCAATTTTCCACAATAAAGGGCAAATGCCAGTCTTACAACTGGACTAGAAGAGCTTGGCTAGGAGAGCAGCAAGTTCTGAAGCACAAGTCTTCATTACTAGTGGTTAGCACTGCTGCCTCACAGCGCCAGGGACCCAGGTTCGATTCCAGCCTCAGGTGACTGTCTGTGTGGAGTTTGCACGTTCTCCCCGTGTCTGTGTGGGTTTCCTCCGGGTGCTCCGGTTTCCTCCCACAGTCCAAAGATGTGCAGGTTAGGTGAATTGGTCATCTTAAATTGTTCGTAGTGTTAGGTGAGTTAGTCAGAGGGAAATGGGTCTGGGTGGGTTACTCTTCGGAGGGTCAATGTGGACTTGTGGGACCAAAGGGCTTGTTTCCACACTGTAAGGAATCTCATCTAATCTACTCTGATCGCTGGAAAGTTGTCAGGGCCCATCACCTTTGCAATATCCAGTGTCTCCAAGCAGTTCTTGATATCATTTGAAGTGAATCGCATTGGCTGAAGACTGTTATCTGCAATGCTGGGACCACTTGATCCTGCTTCAGCATTTGATAATATCACAGCTGATCTGATTGAAACCATAAATTCACCTTCTTACCTAACCCAATGAACTTTCACCTACAGAGCATGAATCTATCTACTTCACCATAAAAATATTTGAAGAGTCTGCTTTCATGATCATTTCAGGAAGAGATTTGCAAAGACTCATGAGCCTCAGCTAAAACAGTTTGCATCATTTCTGTTTTGAAAGGGTGACCACTGATTTTTACACAGTGACTCTTAGTTTAGATTACCCCTCAAGAGGAAATATCTTGTCCCCATCTATCTTGTCAAGAAACTGCATGATCTTTATGTTTGAATCAAGTCACCTGGCCAAAGCAAAAACCCACAGGCTTGGGAATGGTTTATGTTCCAGCTAATGGGGACAAAGAGACTGAGGGGGAAAACTGAAATATGACAGTAGGCTTGCAGGGAACATACAAATCAATAGTAGAAGCTTCTATAGGAATGTGAAGAAAAAAAGATTAGTGACGACAAATATCGTATGTAGAGAAGAGGTGTTGGAAATCCTGGAAAAGGTGAAAATAGATAAGTCCCCTGGGCCTGATGGCATTTATCCTAGGATTCTCTGGGAAGCAAGGGAGGAGATTGCAGAGCCATTGGCCTTGATTTTTATGTCCTCTTTGTCTACAGGAGTAGTGCCAGAAGACTGGAGGATAGCAAATGTGGTTCCCTTGTTCAAAAAGGGGAGTAGGGATAACCCTAGTAACTATAGGCCGGTGAGTCTGTGATGGTGATTTACTTTCAACCTCTGCTAATCTACAAATGAATTTGCATTCATAAGGTAACCATGCTGATGTAAATGCTAAACTCTGAAGCATCCATGATAAATTGTCTTATCCCATTAAGACTTTTCTTATCCCTCTTATTGTCTGTCTTGAAAGTAGTAACTCAGTCTCGAGTGTACCTACGACCAAGAGTAGGCCATTCAGTCCATCGAACCTTCCTGATATTTTAGATTATGGCATCTCAGTGATGTTTTCCCACAACGTCTCCATATTTCCTAATGTCATTAGTCTCCAGAAACCTTTAAATTTCTGTTCTGAATTCAATGATTCAGCTTTCAGAGAATTCTGTGTAGAGACCACCCTTCGTGTTCCTCCTCCTCTCAGTCTTAAATTAGTCTTAACCTTAGATTAATTCCCCTGATTCTAGTTCACCAGCCGTGGGAACTTTGTATCTATATACACCTTTTCATGCCCCGATTTCCCAGACTTTTCTCTCATTTTGTATCATTTTTCAAAAACTAAGAAATATAGACCTCAGTCTCTCATCGTGAGACAGTTCCACCATCACCGAGATTAATCTGGTGAATTGCCATTGCATTTCCTTTATGGCGAAGATATCTTTGCTAGAATAAGGAGACTAACTTACAATACTCCCAGGTGCAGTTCCCACTAATGCTGTACGCAGCTGCAGCAGGGTACTTTAATTCTGCATTATCAATCTTGCAGTACTTTCTGGTTTTGATTGGCACAGCCAAACCTTGACTTTATACTTATGGTTGTCATGGTGCATGATCAAAGTGGAGCAGTTAGAAATGGGTGCAGGGTGCTCATCCTTCTCCTTTCCCCATGCCCCATACTCTCAGTGAAAACTTGAACAGTGAGACTAGCTATCATTTCAAAGCACTATATTAACTGTACATACAAACTCCATCCAGGCCAGCAGAAAAGTGCAAATAAGTATCTTTACCCCGTGGGAATTAAACCAGTTTTGGGCCCTAAAGAACAATATAATGGCATTGTTTGCAGTCCAGAGAAAATTTACTAGGCTTATACCAGCTATTGAGTTATTTTCTGATGAGAAGAGATTAGGTAGATTGGGCTGGAATATAGAACAGTGCGAGGCAGTCTCATTGAAAAATACAAGATTCTTAGGGTACTTGACAGGGTAGATGTGGAGAGATTGTTTTCCCTTGTGAGAGAGTCTAGGACCAGAGGGCATAATCTAAATAAAGGGGTTGCGATTTTAAGCAGAGAGGAGGAAGAATTTCTTCACTTGAGGGTGAACCTCTGTGTACCTGTGGAATTCTTTGTTTCTGAGGACTAATGAGCTGGGTTATTAAGAAAATTCAAGGCTGAAATAGTAAGGGAATTGAGGATGATGGTGGAAAGGTAGGAAAGTAGAGTTGAAGATTGAAGGATCAACCATGATCTCACTGAATGGCCTATCTCTCCCCTGTCTGGTTACTAATTAATCCGAAATAAATAAAGCCATGAATTTATTTAGGATCTTTCATGTTCATGTTTTCAGAATGTTTTATTTGAATATCTAAATATCTGAATACATAGCTAGTACAGCACCTCCCTGCTCTGAGTCCATGTTACCCTGCAGACTTCTAAAACTTCCATGTTTGGAAAGTTGCAGACAATACAATTCTGTAATAATCCATAGTCAGTGCACCTAGAGTTTATACCTGCACTGTGATATCATAATGTCACCTAAAACATTAAATAAGTCTCTCCCTTCTCTGAGCTAAGAAAGAAAATACATTACTTAATTTGTCAGCTTTGCATTCAGATAGCAGTTTGTATTTCATTGCTGGATTTTATCATTTGAATCCTTAAGTTGCTGCAAGTCATATTTCTCCTCTTTAAAGTATACGTTCTAAGCCCAAGCACCTTACAATGCAGTTGTACATTTGTTAAAGTTAGTTTTTGTCAGATGCTTTACTAATAAGTGTTCAGCACTTTCCGTAGAGATGACCAAATGCAGAAGGATAACCTGATAACCTCTGTAAACTGACATGACTTGGGTTACTAAGAAACAGATTAGCATGAAAGCAATGTTGGAAATCCACCAAGTATGTGAGGAATGTAGTTAGCTAGTTACTACTTCCGTAAATCTTCAGAGAGAAGGGGGTTAGGTTAAAGTGCATCATATTCAATTGCTACAGTTCAGTTAAAAGGTATTATCTGACTTGACCAAAAATTCTTGTGATTGCATCCACCTTGTTAAAGCACACACATCATTGCCCTTCTATCTGTCGTTATGATTTTTACAAATTTTAAAATAGAGGATTTTCATTGTTCCAAAATATTCCCATTATTTGTGACATCTCTAAAGAGTTGTATGTCATATTATTGTTAGTATTACAAAAGTAACAATATTCTCAGTTCACCAAGGCAAATAACCAGGAAATTCCTTTTTGTTTGGACTTGAGGGCAATTTTTGACCTAACTGCAACATGTACATTGCATCCTTGGTCAAATAATCAGTTAAACATGCTGTCCAGATCTTGCATGAATGTCTACCTTAAGCGAGGTGCAGAAGAACAAGTGAAATTTGTGTATTTGCAAAAATGCTGTCATTTTTCCTTCATTTTTGAAACACTGCTGTGAAACCCCTGGGTATAACTTACATTTATATAGCACCTTTTAAAATAGTGTGTTGTTGAAGGATGAGTGATAGGCCATAGAGCCATTTAAATAGGTTAAGGCTGATGTGTGTCACTATTTCTTCCACTTACCTTAGTTTTACATCCCTTGATTAGCAAAGATCTTTTGGTCTAGGAATGAATATTATTTATTCAGCTAGCATCCACTGCTTTTCTTGGGTGAAAGTTCTCATTTCTAATACATATTGTGTGATGAACAAGCAGGGTCTTTTTAGACTGCCCTATCAGGAGAAGAATTTTCTGTCTTATAAATTCCATTCAAAACACTCTGTATTACAGGGAATGCAGCTTTAGCTTATATAACATCTTACAATTCAACTTCCTGGCGAGTCAGCATTGCACTTTTCAAGCTGACAAATACTTTCTAATTTGCAATACTCAGAACTGTGCACAGGACGTAAAACCAATGTTTTCTCTACATTAAGCAATTGCACAGTAACTGTAATGTTCCCATGCCAGCTGCATGCAAGCTGGCATGTTTACGTTACTGCGCATTCACAGCTGGACAAAGAAAATTGTTCTTATTGAATTCTTCGAGGAGGTGTCCAAGCATGTGGATGAGGGAAGAGCAGTGGATGTAGTGTGGCATTTGATAAGGTTCCCCATGGTAGGCTTATGCGGAAAGTCAGGAGGCATGGATAGAGGGAAATTTGGCCAATTGGATAGAAAACTGGCTAACCGGTCGAAGGCAGAGAGTGGTGGTAGATGGTAAATACTCAGCCTGGAGCCCAGTTACAATTGGAGTTCCGCAGGGATCAGTTCTGGGTCCTCTGCTGTTTGTAATTTTTATTAATGACTTAGATGAGGGAGTCGAAGGGTGGGTCAGTAAATTTGCAGATGATACGAAGGTAGGTGGAGTTGTGGACAGTGAGGAGGGCTGTTGTCTGCTGCAGAGGGACTTAGATATGATGCAAAGTTGGGCTGAGGAGTGGCAGATGGAGTTCAACCCTGCCAAGTGTGAGGTTGTCCATTTTGGAAGAACAAATAAGAATGCGGAATACAGGGTTAATGGTAGTGTTCTTAGTCAGGTGGAGGAACAGAGGGATCTTGGGGTCTATGTACATAGATCTTTGAAGGTTGCCACTCAGGTGGATAGAGTTTGTAAGAAGGCCTCTGGAGTATTATCGTTCATTAGCAGAGGGATTGAATTCAAGAGTCGTGAAGTGATGTTGCAGCTGTACAGGACTTTGGTTAGGCCACAGTTGGAGTACTGTGTGCAGTTCTGGTCGCCTCACTTTAGGAAAGATGTGGAAGCTTTGGAGAGGGTGCAGAGAAGGTTTACCAGGATGTTGCCTGGAATGGAGCATAGGTCGTACGAGGATAGGTTGAGAGTGCTAGGCCTTTTCTCGTTGGAACGGCGAAGGATGAGGGGTGACTTGATAAGAGGTTTATAAGATGATCAGAGGAATAGATAGAGTAGACAGTCAGAACCTTTTTCTCCAGGTACAACAGAGTGTTACAAGGGGACATAAATTTAAGGTGAAGGGTGGAAGGTATAGGGGAGATGTCAGGGGTGGGTTCTTTACCCAGAGAGTGGTGGGGGCATGGAATGCGCTGCCTGTGGGAGTGGTAGAGTCAGAATCTTTGGTGAGAAAGTGAGGTCTGCAGATGCTGGAGATCAGAGCTGGAAATGTGTTGCTGGAAAAGCACAGCAGGTCAGGCAATATTCAGGGAACAGGAGAATCGACGTTTTGGGCATAAGCCCTTCTTCACTATCCAATTGCCGCTTAAAGGTCACCTGGAGATCAGAGCTGGAAATGTGTTGCTGGAAAAGCACAGCAGGTCAGGCAACATTCAGGGAACAGGAGAATCGACGTTTTCAGGGCTTATGTCCGAAACGTCGATTCTCCTGTTCCCTGGATGCTGCCTGACCTGCTGTGCTTTTCCAGCAACACATTTCCAGCTCAGAATCTTTGGTGACCTTTAAGCGGCAATTGGATAGGTACACGGATGGGTGCTTAAGCTAGGACAAATGTTCGGCACAACATTGTGGGCCGAAGGGCCTGTTCTGTGCTGTATTGTTCTATGTCTATGTAAACCTGTAATATTCTAACAGCATAGATACAGGGGACTGGGAGTCCAGAACCAGGGGTCACAGTTTTATTCTTTCATTACCACCCAACTCCTTCAAAAAATGGAAATAAATCATCTGCTTCTTGCTCATCAATCAGCTGCTTCTCAGAGAAAACGTTTTCTCTTGTGGATAGAACAAGAATGAGGGGACATGGTTTAAAAATAAATAAAGAACAAATAATTAAAATGTAGATGAGGAGATTTTCTTTCAATTAGATTAGCCCTAGTCTTTACTAAATAAGCAGATTGGAGGGACTGAGTGACCTATTCCTGCTCCTAGTCCATGTGTTCTCCTTGTTCCATAAGACAACCTGGGCCTTAGTTTCTTTCTTTCAAAATTCATTCCCTGCCACACCACCATAATTTCCTCGCGCATTCCCCAACAGACTCCCACACCCCCCAAACTCCTCCAGCCTTTTCCAATGCTCTTAAGGCAAGTTTAAAATGCATGATGATAGGTTTAAGACCAGTTATAGCACTGCATAACATCCAAAAACTCTATACACTGTACACTGTTCAAGTAGAGCAGGGCAAGAAGGTGGGAATCAATCCGAGCTGGTTGGACACATGAAACTCTAAAGTCAGGTATGTCAGACTTTTCACATTTAGTTCAGAAATTTTATTATTCTTTGATAAACAGCAACAAATACAGCACTTTGGGAAACAGAAGTAATTTGTTTTTGGCAGTCTGGACTGAGTGTCTGGAAGGAATAAAATTAAGTCAACAGCAAGATTATTGGAGAATCAAAGTTAAAAATCACACACCAGGTTATAGCCCAACAGGTTTAATTGGAAGCACACTAGCTTTCGGAGTGACGCTCCTTCATCAGGTGATTGTGGAGGGCTCGATCGTAACACAGAATTTATAGCAAAAATTTGCAGTGTGATGTAACTGAAATTATACATTGAAGAATTGATTGTCTGTTAAGCCTTTCATCTGTTAGAATACAGTGATAGTTTCACTTCTTTCATGTGTAAATCACAAAACCCTTTTTTTAAAGTTGCATTCTCGGGTTAGCTGTTAACAATGGTGATAGCTAGACAATGTGTTGAACATATTGTCTAGCTATCACCATTGTTAACAGCTAACCCGAGAATGCAACTTTAAAAAAAGGGCAGGTTATAGTCCAACAGGTTTAATTGGAAGCACACTAGCTTTCGGAGCTGATGAATAATTTCAGTTACATCACACTGTAAATTTTTGCTATAAATTCTTTGCCTTACAATTGTGTCCTCCGCAACCACCTGATGAAGGAGCGGCGCTCTGAAAGCTAGTGCTTCCAATTAAACCTGTTGGACTATAACCTGGTGTTGTGTGATTTTTTAACTTTGTACACCCCAGTCCAACACCGGCATCTCCACATCATGGAGAATCAAGACATTGATAGCATAGCTTTACACATTATAAATATGAACACAGGACTTTAAAATGGGAAGCTGACAAAAATGCATGTAAGTTTTGTGGACAGAGGATTTTAATTATCACAGATTCTAAACAAAGCTCTCTTTTGACATCTATACACCATAACTCTAAAGCTGAGCACTATATTAACTGAAGGAAAACTGCTCTCTGGTTCCTGGTCTCTCCTCATATCTGATTGAGGTAGTGATGCATTTCCCACACACCAGACGTCCTTCTATCTCTACAGTGTAGCTACTGCATACTCATGTTAATGTAGTGAACGGACCAGGCAAGAACCCATTGGGAGAGTCTTCGGCCTTGCTTTCAAGGGAGAATGGTGGAATACGAACATCAAGAGGACTCCGATTGGCTCTCTCAAAGCAATAGGAACCCCTGTGGAATGCAGAGACAAAGTCAGCCTCTGGACATGGCTCCTGGCTACCTACAGCTGATCAGCAACAGTGTGAAGGGAGGAGGAAGGGGATTGACTGGGATCTATTCCTAACTCCTTCTGATAACATTAGCTTCCTCGACAGCTTCAGGTAATGAAAAATTCTCTGTGAATCAAACATCTTTCAAATAATATATCTAGCATAGGAACATAAAGTCATAGAGCTGTACCACATAGAAACCCTTTGGAACAATTAAACCGTGCCGACCAGCTATCCTAAATAAATCTAGTCCCATTTGCCACTAAACCCTCCCTATTCAAATACCCATCCATATGCCTTTTAAATGCTGTAATTATATCAGACTCCACCACTTCCTCTGGCAGCTCATTCCATACACGCACCACTCTCTGTATGAAAATGTTGCCCCTTATGTCCCTTTTAAAATCTTTCTCTCCTCACCATAAACCCATGCCCTCTAGTTCCCCCACCTTGTGGAAAAGAACTTGTCTATTCACCCTATCCACGCCCCTCATGATTTTATAAACCTCTATGAGGTCAGCCCTCAGCCTCCAATACTCCAGGGAAAATAGCCCCAGCCTGTTCAGCCTCTCCCTTTAGCGCAATTCCTCCAACCCTGGCAACATCCTTTTAAATCTTTTCTGAACCCTTTCGAGTTTCACAGCATCTTTCCGATAAGAAGGACACCAGAACTGAATGCAGTACAGGCTGGCCACCATATCCGCAGATCTGGCTTCCGCAGTTTCAGTTACCTATGGTTTACCACGGCCCAAACATTTTACAAGGAACAATCCCGAACCAGGGACCAGGGGCTGCCAGGAAGGTTAGTGTCCCATTTCAATGAATAGGTTCATGACTATCAGCGGTAGATCTTGGAACGGGGGGGGACTACTCTATTCCAAATGTGGCCTTACCAATGACCTGTACAGCCGCAACATGACCTCCCAACTCCTACACTCAATATTTTGACTAATGAAGGAAAGTATACCAAACACCTTCTTCACTATCCTATCTACCTGCGACTCCACTTTCAAGGATCTATGAACCTGCACTCCAAGGTCTCTTTGGTCAGCAACACTCCCTAGGACCTTACCATTAAGTGTATAAATCCTTCTCTGATTTGCTTTTCCAAAATGCAGCACCTCACATTTATCTAAATTAAACTCCACCTGCCACTCCTCAGCCCATTGGCCCATCTAATTAAGGTCCTATTGAACTCAGAGGTAACCTTCTTCGCTGTGCACTACACCTCCAATTTTCATGTCATCTGCAAACTTCCTAACTATATCTCCTATGTTCACATCCAAATTATTTATATTAATGACAAAAAGCAGTAGACCCAGCCCCATTCATGTGGCACTCCACTGGTCACAGGCCTCCAGTCTAAAAAGCAACCCTCCACCACCACCCTCTGTCTTCTACCTTCGAGCCGGTTCTGTATCCAAATGGCTAGTTCTCCCTGTATTCCATGTGATCTTACTTTGCAAACCAGTCTCCCATGGGGAACCTTGTTGAACGCTTTACTGATATTTATGTACGTCACATCTACTGTTCTGGCCTCATCAATCCTCTTTGTTACTTCTTCAAAAATCTCAATTCAGTTACTGAGACACAGTTTCCCATGATTCCTGAAGAAGGGCTCATTCTCCTGCTCCTTGGATGCTGCCTGACCTGCTGCGCTTTTCTAGCAACACATTTTCAGCTCTGATCTCCAGTATCTGCAGTCCTCACTTTCTCCACAGTTTCCCATGCATAAAGCTAGGCACACTATCCCTAATCAGGCATTGCTTTTCCAAATACATGTAAATCCAATCCCTCAGGATTAGCTCCAACAACATTCCCACCACCGACGTCAGGCTCACTGGTCTATTGTTCTCTGGCTTTTCCTTACCACCTTTCTTAAACAGTGACACCATATTAGCCAACCTCCAGTCTTCCAGCAGCTCAACTGTGGCTATCGATGATACAAATATCTCAGCAAGGGGCTCAGCAATCACTTTCCTAGCTTCCCATAGTTGTAGGGTACACCTGATCAGATCCCAGGGACTTATCCACAGTTATGCATTTTTAGACATCCAGCACCTCCTCCTCTGTAATATGGACATTTCTCAAAATGTCGCTATTTATTTCCTCACATACTATATCTTCCGTATCCTTCTCCACAGTAAACATTGATGTGAAATACTTGTGTACTATCTCACCCATATCCCATGGTTCCACATGTAAGTGGCCTTGCTGATCTTTAAGGGGCCCTCTATGTTCTATACTCTCCCTTGTTACTCTTTTATCCCTGATGTATTTGTAGAATTCCTTTGGATTCACCTTAACTCTATTTGCTAAAGCAACCTCATATCCCCTTTTGCCCTCCTCATTTCCCTCTTAAGTATGCTCGTACTGCCTTTATATTCTTCTAGGAATTCACATGGTCCCTGCTGTCTATTACTGACATATGTTGCCTTCTTATTGTTGGCTGATGGCAAATCATCCCAAAGGTACTTCACAGGAGTATCAGAAAAGAAAATTTTGTGCTGACTAGAAAGAATCTGAGCACCACTCCTTGATGATCAATGACATCACTACCGCTGAATTCTCCACTATGATCCTCCTGGCAGGTTACTACTGACCAGAAACTGAACGAGACCAGTTGCACCAAATACTTGAAATACTTGCGAGTGTTTTCAATATTTTATTCATGGCCGAGAAGGACAGATTTTTAATCAATAAGGGAAGTCAAGAGTGATATGGAAAAGACAGAAAAATAAGTTGAGGATTAGCAGATCAGGCATGATTTTTTAATGAATGGCTGCGCAGCGTCAAAGGGCTGATTGGCCAATTTCTGTTTCTACATTTAATGGGTCTTATGATTGTTATTTAAAAAGGAAGAATGTGCAGGCAGGAACATTTCTGTCAATCCATCACTGCCTGTGCAGGCAGGAACAGATTCACAGCATTGATGGAACCTTGGAGCAGCCTGCCTTGCTTAACAAACATAAACATGATCCTTTAATTGCTAATTTCTTGTAGCATGTGGAACAAGGGGCAGTCAAGCTGAATTAAACAGATGCATTTCAGTAGCAACTAGATAGGTATGAGGGACTGTAGACAGATATGCTGAGAAGGATAGGAGAAACTTGTAGAGAGCATGGGCCAGCACGTACCTGTTGCATTGAATCGCCTGTTTCTACCTTTATATGTTCTGTTTATACTGGACAGCAATGAAAGAAAGGATATGCGTACGTGGGGCCTCATCTGCAGGTGAGGATAGGGTGATAATGCCATATCGAGGACTCCCTTCAATGAAACATTAACATCCCTCAGCTGTGGGGTGGCATTTAAAGTCACCAGAATTGTAGCAAAGCTCCAAGGGTTGGAAAACATGGATAAACTAAATAAAACAGGCTTATATTTCTGGAATATGAGAGATAAAGCAGTGATCTAATGTTTTTAGAAGTTTGAAAGGAATTGATAGTATAGACAGAAATGAGCCAGGCCATTCAAGAAAGGGGTTTGGAAACCCTTCTTTATGAAAGGCTGGTAGCAATTTGAAACTCTCTCCCTTATGCTCCACTCTTTCCTCTCCCCTTTCTTCATTCAAATCAAACATGCGGGATTCACCTTTCCTTTTCCCTCCTGTGCTTTTAAGCCTCAAATTGAATCAATTAAATGGCAGAATAGATTCAAGAGGTTGACTGGCCTCCTCATGCTATTCAGGCAAGAAGTAGCCCACCCTGGCAGACTGCAACTTAAGGCACCCTCATCCTTTCTATTCCTATCTCCAATTTATTTTCCAATCTTTTCCCTGATCTTAATCCTTGTCTCTATCCACCAGCAGATTAAATCTCAGCAAGTTACTGAATATACATGAACAGCTGGGAATAACCTCACTAAACAGCACTGAGGAGGAGTAAATGGGCTGCGGAAATTGGGCTGGATTACAAAGAAAACATAAATTTACACATTGAGGATTAAGAAATCATGGAATGGTCAGTGCACAGTTAATATTTTATACAAGTTGTACTCATGGATTGAATAGAAAAACATCAAATAAAACCGTGAACAGATGTTAAAAGACAGATTTGGATGATTCAAATGATGGAGGATGGAATAAATGAAGTTTAGAGGTTGACACACATTGCCCGGTGAGTAGGCGCCATTCAGCTGCTACTAGGGAGGGACCAGCCAGCAATGTGGGCTATTGAAGTGAACCTACAGTCTGCAGCTTTAATTAGGAACCAATGGTATGGTAACATTATTTCATACATTTCAAACATTAGAAGGAGGACAAGCACCTCACCTTAATCACCTCAATCAACTTATCAATTACATTCTCAAATTAAATGATAGATTCACAGAACTTACAGTACAGAAGATAGCCACTTGACTCACTGTATCTGTATTGACTCCCAAAAGGGCTACCCAGCAAGAACCATTCTCCAGCCCTCTAAATTCATTTTCAAATATACATCCAGCTCTCTTTTGAAACCTTGTATGGAATCCACCTGTGTCATCACATCTTCTGTGCTCCTGCATAATCAAGTCATGTCACCTGAGTGCTAGTTTTGGACATGTTTCCTGATCAATACAAATGCCTGGAAGCAGCTGTACCAAATCATTCTTTCCTCTCCTCATCCCACTGTTACCAACTGCCCTATTCCCAACACAGAATGACTAAGCATCACTAAGTGTCCCAAGGTAGACTAACACTCCGAAGCATCTTACTGAATGATTAGCACTTATTCAACAATTGTCTTACTTGACTGTTAACTATGTTAATTAATTGTCTATTGGGACACAATGCTGTTTTACACTGGCACTAATAGTACTTCGTGTCTGGGCCAGTTTCAGCTAGCAGCAGAATTATAAACCTTAAAGCACTGGGACCTGTAACCCAATGGTAGGATCATTGAGGAAGTTTAATGTTGCTGTCAACAACAAAAGGAAACAAATAATCAACATTTTGTCTTGATGTAGTGCCTTTACATAGATCCCAAATACTTTACAGGAACATTATCAATCACGAGATTCAAGCAGACCAAAAACTTGGTCAACCATATAGGTTTTAAAGAAGGATCTTATAAGAGGTTGGAGAAAGAGCCTACAGAGGTTTAGGGAGAGAATTCCAAAGTTAGGGCCTTGGCATTTGAAGGCATGGCCACCATTGGCAGAAGGATTAAACTCATCGATATATAAGAGGTCAGGATCAGGGGCATGGAGGTTATGGGAGAAAGTGAGGACTGCAGATGCTGAAGATCAGAGCTGAAAATGTGTGGCTGGAAAAGCACAGCAGGTCAGGCAGCATCCAAGGAGCAGGAGAATCGATGTTTCGGGCACGAGCCCTTCTTCAGGAATGAGGAAAGTGTGTCCAGCAGGCTGAGATAAAAGGTAGGGAGGAGGGACTTGGGGGAGGGGC
>NC_057737.1:442603-446587 GCF_004010195.1 Chiloscyllium plagiosum | reverse complement strand
CCTATCACCCTCACCTTAACCTCCTTCCACCTAGCGTATTTCCAACGCCCCTCCCCCAAGTCCCTCCTCCCTACCTTTTATCTCAGCCTGCTGGGCACACTTTCCTCATTCCTGAAGAAGGGCTTATGCCCGAAACGTCGATTCTCCTGCTCCTTGGATGCTGCCTGACCTGCTGCGCTTTTCCAGCAACACATTTTTGGTTCAGTAGTTATGTCTGGCAGCCGAAGTGAAGTGCTGGATGAGACTTTTTCAAGCATTGTGAGAAGACAGGCGAGAATGTGAGACGGTTTGGCAGCACAAATGAAAGATCGGAATTGCTGGTGTCATTCTCAACAATCTAACTGTAGTGAGGATAATAAAAATGAAAAATTGTAGATGTTCCAAATCTGAAACAAAAACAGAAGGTGCTGGAAATAGTCAGTGTGTCTGACAGTATCTGTACAGAGAAAACAAAGACAAAGCATGTGACACATTAACTCTATTTCTCTATGCACAGATGCTGTCAAACTTGCTGAGTTTCTGCAGCACTTTCTGTAAATGTAGCAAGTGTTGGCTTCCTTTCTGGCTCACAAACCATACGATCCTTTGATATCCCTATACATGGCCCTTTTGCAGTCACCATCCAAATCGCAGAGTGTTAGTTTTCACCAATGCATTAAAGACACTGAGCTCCACTGCACTATCACCCCTCTCACCTCCTCCACTTATCCAGTTTCCAGTTCTCGATGAGATATCCATTCTTCCGATTATGTTTTGGGGAAAGACTGAAGTCAGTGTTTTCAGTCCTTATGCCAAAATCTTTCCTTTAGCAACCAACTCCAACTTTCTCTGAAACCAGTCTGTTCACAACCTTGATGTCATACCTGACTCAGATATTCAGGTCATCAGCAACAACACACTGTAAATTGACCAACTATCTCCATATCTGCTAAAACCTAACTCTAACCCTAGCTGCTGCAGAAAACATGATTACCTTTGGACTTAAAATCATAGAATTTTACAGTACAGAAGGTCATTTGACCCATCACGTGTGTACCGGCTCCCGAAAGAACTATCCAGCTAGTCCCATATTCCAGCCCTGTCTCTGTAGCCCTCTAACTTCAGCCCTTTCAAATACATACCTGGTCTCTTTGAGACGTCCTAAGGATCTACCTCCACCACTCTCCCAGGCAGTGTATTCCAAATCCTAACAGCTCTGAGTAACAAAGTTTCTCCTCATCTTACTCCAGCTGTCTTGCTGATAATCTTGAAATTCGGACCTCTAATTACTGACATAAATTATACCTGCAGTATATTGGAATAGTTTTGAAGAAGGGTCACCAGACTCAAAACTCTGCTTTCTCTCCATAGGTGCTGCCAGACCTGCTGAGCTTATCCAGCAATTTCTATTTTTGGTTCTGATTTCCAGTATCCACAGATTTTTTTGGTTTTATTTCAATAGATTGCTGGCTGGTCCAGCCTCCATAAATCTGAGATAATTAAAATTCTGCTTACACCAATCGGATGAAGGTGTTAAATTGGGAAAGGCCAACTATACTTGAATTAGACAAGAGTTGGAGAATGTGGATTGGGAGCTGCTGTATATGAAGGGAAATCCACACCTGACATGTGGGGTGCTTTTAAGGACCAGTTGATTAGAGTGCAGGTCAGGTACATTCTTGTGAAAATGGACAGGAATGGCAGGATTTGGGAATCTTGGACGACAGGGGAAATGGGAACCTTGGATGACAGGGAAACTTATCAGCTTAGTGAAAAGAAGCAGCATACCGAAGGTCTCGGCAACTAACAACAAAGTCCTTGAAGAATATGGAAAGGAGCTCAAGTCATGGGTCTAAATAAGGATTAGGGATTGGCGCAGGCTTGGTGGGCCGAAGGGCTTGTTCCTTTGCTGTATTGTATTGTGTATGCCCCATTCAATTATCAGCCCTGTGCTCTCTGGCCCACACTGGTTCCTTGACAAGCAACGTTTTGACTTTCAAATTCTCATTGTTATTTTCAAATCATTTTGCGTGATTATACATTCCTCCGGGTGCTCCAGTGTCCTCCCACAATCCAAAGATGTGCAGGTTAGGTGAATTGGCCACGCTAAATTGCCCATAGTCAGTCAGAGGTAAATATAGGGTAGGGGAATGGGTCTGGGTGGGTTACTCTTCGGAGGGTTGGTGTGGACTTGTTGGGCCGAAGGGCCTGTTTCCATACTGTAGGGAAGCTAATCTAATTTAAAAACATCTCATTGTTATAAAACAAGATTTGACACAGACAATCTGTGGAAGTTCTTTGGGATATTTTATAATGTCAACAGTAGCACAGAAGTCAGCTGTTGTAGTAATAGTGATTTAACAATATTTCAGGCGTGTCGTAACAAAAAGGCAATATGGATTCTCAATAAATAAATGCTGTAGAATTAAAGCAGCACAGTACTGTATACTGAACTACCTGATGTGGGGATTCAACATGCTTACTGAAAAGCAACACAGGTGGCTTAACAAGGAGGTAATAAATGTAAGTTTTGCAATCATCCATGGATACAAATAGCCAGAAAAAATATTTTGGTATCTTTACTCCCTTATGCTAAAACTGCACACATGCAGGGATAAATGCAATAACAGGGAGGGCCCCAATCCTCACTTCAATTTCATGAATCCTGGATATACATACGTGCACACCCCAAACAACAGTGGCACCCAGTTAGTAATCAGCAGTTGGAAATTGATATTTCTCTTCTTGATCCAAGGAGCCATTGTGGCCACTTTGATCCAATTCTCCCATCTCATCTGAACTAACTCAGCAAACACTAACTGGAACCCTCCTGCTCTGTACAGCTCAGCTTCTCACTGCTTAATTATTAATGATCTATCATAGGAGCAGGCCATTCTCACCAAGTACAGTTTACGTTCTCTGGATATTTGATCGGATGTCAGGATTGATGACCATCTGATGTCTCACTATGTGGGTCTGGAGTCACATGAAGACCAGAACAAGTTAAGGATGACAGATTCCCTTCCCTGAACTTGACAGGTTTACACAATAATTAATAATTATATTGATTGATATATGTGGTACTATTAATGAGACTAATTTCATAGTCCAAACTTTTAAAATTAATTTTATTAATTTAATTTTCAACAGCTGTGGTGGGATTTACACCAGTGACCCCAGGACATTAGCCTGGACTTCTGGAATATGATGACACCACCTCGACAGGCCACCTCTCCAGTATATGCTTGTGCCAAATCACATCTATATTTCAGGAAGTCTGCATAATGTAGCAGATACTGAGCGAGGCAAAGTCATGATTGCGGAACCAATCTTAATACTAGAGTTAACAGAGTACTCACCACATGTGACCGCTGGGAGCCTGCAGTGAGACGTGGCTGCTGTACTGAAATGCAGGCTGCTCCTTTGACAAAACTGGTTCCTGAACAGAGACAAATATGCATTAGTATTTTAAGTCAAGAATATGGCGGAGGTGATATTTGTGGATGACAGGCTTTGGGAAGCAACATGAATAGACATGAAACCACAACCATCTGATGTAGGAGCGACGCTCCGAAAGCTAGTGTCCTTCCTGTTGGACCATAACCTGGTGTTGTGAGATTTTTAACTTTGTACACTCCAGTCCAACACTGGCATCTCCAAATCATGAATAGACTTGGGTGGGAATAATCTTCAGTAGGCAAAATAATCCTGCACTTTTGAAAGACATTTTCTTGCCTTCTGCTTAAAGGCAGCACATATTCAAATAATGCTTCTCATGACCAATAGCTGGATCTAAGTAGTTTGCAGCAATATAGTAGCTACTGCTTAATGCAGAAAACACAGAAACTAATTAGATTAGATTACTTACAGTGTGGAAACAGGCCCTTCGGCCCAACAAGTCCACACCGACACTCCGAAGAGCAACCCACCCAGACCCATTCCCTTACACCTACCCTTTCACCTAACACTAGGGTCAATTTAGCATGGCCAATTCACCTAACCTGC
>NC_057737.1:422835-439791 GCF_004010195.1 Chiloscyllium plagiosum | reverse complement strand
CCCTGTACACACTGATACAGTCTCCCCCTGTACACACTGCTACAGTCTCCCCCTGTACACACTGATACAGTCTCCCCCTGTACACACTGCTACAGTCTCCCCCTGTACACACTGATACAGTCTCCCCCTGTACACACTGCTACAGTCTCCCCCTGTACACACTGATACAGTCTCCCCCTGTACACACTGCTACAGTCTCCCCCTGTACACACTGATACAGTCTCCCCCTGTACACACTGCTACAGTCTCCCCCTGTACACACTGATACAGTCTCCCCCTGTACACACTGCTACAGTCTCCCCCTGTACACACTGATACAGTCTCCCCCTGTACACACTGCTACAGTCTCCCCCTGTACACACTGATACAGTCTCCCCCTGTACACACTGCTACAGTCTCCCCCTGTACACACTGATACAGTCAGACTCTAAAACATGTCTGTTATAGGCATAGGGAGAGACTGGGCAGGCAGGTCAATGGTGACTTTGCTGAGATGATCCTTTTCCTGATCAGAAAACTACTTCTGAATCTAAGGTGCTGAGAGCATGGCAGCAGACAGGAAGGGAGTCAGCTCTAAGAGAGTAAACGAGGAGCTCTGAGACACAGCCTGGTCTAATCCATGAGCTGGGTGCCTGGCCCATACACAAAGTATCTCGCGGCAGCGTTGGCTGCTGAAGGGTAGCAGCTTATTGTAAGTTAATTGGAGACATGCCATGATGATGTAATGAGACTGGTACATGTCTGATGCCAATGTCTATGGATGTGTGGTGCAGCCAGTTGCTGACTCAGTATCCTGAGACATTGGCACAGTGTGACCAAGATGGAGGTGCAGAGGAGCGAGAGGTGAGCTGGTTTTGCCAGGTGGCCACTGTGCCTTTCCTGTTGGGAATTCTCAATGTCTCATTTCTATCCAGTGGATGGGAGAATGGGAACCTACACATTGATGAGGAGAGTTGAGGTAATAATGAGGGCGATAGCGAGCAATAATCCATGCAAGTAGATCTCTCACCACTCGCTGGAGAATATCTGGTCTTGCTGTGCGTTAGGAATTGGGACTTTTCCCTCTTGTCATCAAGAAAGCCCTGACTAGACATCTCGCCTAATTTTTCTAACTTTCTCACCGTGGTTTACCAGGATGTTGCCTGGTATGGTAGGAAGATCGTATGAGGAAAGGTTGAGGCACTTGGGGTTGTTTTCATTGGAGAAAAGAAGGTTTAGGGGTGACTTGATGATTAGGGGTTTAGATAGGGTTGACCATGAGAACTTTTTTCCACGTATGGAGTCAGCTATTACGAGGGGGCATAGCTTTAAATTAAGGGGGGGGGGGTAGGTATAGGACAGATGGTACGGGTATGTTCTTTACTCAGCGAGTCGTGAGTTCATGGAATGCCTTGCCAGTAGCAGTGGTGGACTCTCCCTCATTATGGGCATTTAAGCGGGCATTGGATAGGCATATGGAGGATAGTGGGCTAGTGTAGGTTAGGTGGGCTTGGATCAGCGCAACGATGAGGGCCGAAGGGCCTGTACTGCGCTGTATTCTTCTATGTTCTATGATGTGCAAACTCCACACAGACAGTTGCCTGAGGTGGGAATTGAACCCGGGTCTCTGGCACTGTGAGGCAGCAGTGCTAACCACTGTGCCACCGACCCTTGCGCATAACAATGTGTTAACGACTAGATAATGTGTTTAGTATATTGATTCAGGGGCAAATATTGGCCAGAGTGCTAGTGATAATTCTACCCTGCACTTCTTCAAAACTACGGCATGGGATCTTGGTTTAAATTCTCATTGAAAAGGCAGCATCTCCAACAGTGCAGTGCTCCTTCAGTGCTGAAGTGGAGTATTAGCCTTACAAAAGGATTCCATGCTATATGACAGCAAGTGGACAGCAGAAGAGCAGTCATAGAGTCAGAGAGATGTACAGCACGGAAACAGACCCTTCCGTCCAACTCATCCATGAAGACCAGATATCCTAAATTAATCGAATCCCTATCGCCAGCACATTTCCTATATCCCTCTCAACCCTTCCTATTCATATACACATCCAGATGTATTTTAAATGTTGTAATTGTACCAGCCTCCACCATTTCCTCTGGCAGCTTATTCCATACATGCACCACTTTCTATGTGAAAAAGTTGCCTCTTAGGTCCCTTTTATATCTTTCCCCTCTCACCATAAACCTATGCCCTCTAGTTCTGGACTCCCCCACCCCAGAGAAAATACCCTTTCAATGCCCCTCATGATTTTATAAAACCCTATAAGGTTGCAATGTTAAAAGACTAAATGGGAATATCTCTCTGGACATTAATGTAATATTAAAGGGTTAAACTACACTGTCTTTGGGTGGGGGCAACAATAATGTAAGAATGTGGATGACCGTCCATTGTAATTCACACTTCAAGTAGACTGTCATTTGCTACTACTCTCCTGCTATTGTCAAGGTAAACGATCATTCAATCTCTTCCATTCAGAAATGCTTTCAGACCAGAGGTATGTCACACCTGCATTGTCCTGAGGAATCACTGAGTCAGAAAACCGTCTACATAACAATTCCCCAGGATTAGGGCATTAGAATTTGCATCATCTCCTGGGATGATCTCATCCTACCATTGTACTTGGGGTAACGTGACTGTGAGTAACTAGAGATTGTCTGAAGTGGCATGTGACTGTGGGGAAGTGGCCAGAGTATCTGTAAGCATGGCAGATCAGGCAGCATCTAAGGAGCAGGAAAATCGACATTTCAGGCAAAAGCTCTTCATCAGGATAAAGGGGATGTGTTTTTTAATATAAATGACGAAAAGCAGTGGACCTCGCACTGATCCTTGTGGCACTCCCCTGGTCACAGGCCTCCAGTCTGAAAAGCAACCCTCTGTGTCTTCTACATTCAAGCCAGCTCTGTATCCAAATGGCTAGTTCTCCCTGTATTCCTTGAGATCCAGTCTTGCTAACTAGTCTACCATGAGAAACCTTATCGAATGCCTTACTGAAGTCCATATAGATCACATCTACTGCTCTGCCTCATCAATCCTACTTCGTTACTTCAAAATATTTAATCAAGTTAGTGAGACATGATTTCCCATGCACAAAGCCATGTTTACTATCCCTAATTAGTGCTTGCCTTTCCAAATACATATAAATCCTGTCCCTCAGGATTCCCTTCAACAACGTGCCCTCCACCGATGTCAGGCTCACGTGTCTATAGTTCCCTGACTTTTCCTTACCACCTTTCTTAAAGAGTAGCACCACGTTAGCCAACCTCCAGTCTTCCGGCATTTCATCTGTGACTATCAGTGATACAAATATCTCAGCAAGAGGCCCAGCAATCACTTCCCTACCTTCCCACAGAGGTCTAGGGTACACCTGATCAGGTCCTGGGGATTTATCCACTTGTTTGCGTTTTATGACATTCGGCACCTCCTCGTCTGTAATGTGGACATTTTTCAAAATGTCACCATCTATTTCCCACATTCTATATCTTCGTGTCCTTCTCCACAGTAAATACTGATGCAAAATACTTGTTTAGTATCTCCCTCATCTCCTGTGGTTCCACACAAAGGCCGCCTTGCTGATCTTGGAGGGGCCATATTTTCTCCCTAGTTACCCTTTTGTCCTTAATACATTTATAAAATCCCTATGGGTTCTCCTTAACCCTATTTGCAAAAGCTATCTCATGTGCCCTTTTCGCCCTCCTGATTTCGCTCTTAAATATACTCCTACTGCCATTATATGCATCTAAGGATTCACTCAATCTCTGTTGTCTATACCTGACATATACTTCCTTCTTTTTCTGAACTAAAACCTCAATTTTTCTAGTCATCTAGGATTCCCTACACCTACCAGCCTTCCCTTTCACCCTGACAGGAAAATATTTTCTCTGGATTCTCGTTATCTCATTTCTGAAGGCTTCCCATTTTCCAGCCATCCCTTTACCTGCGAACATCTGCCTCCAATCAACTTTCGAACGTTCTTGCCACATGCCATGAAAATTGGCCTTTCTCCAATTTAGAACTTCAGCATTTAGATCTGGTCTATCCTTTTCCATCACTATTTTAAAACGAATAGAATTATGGTCGCTGGCCCCAAAGTGCTCTCCCACTGACACCTCAGTTTCCTGCCCTGCCTTATTTCCCAAGAGTAGGTCAAGGTTTGCACCTTCTCCAGTATGTACATCCACATACTGAATCAGAAAATTTTCTTCTACATGCTTAACAAATTCCTCTCCATCTAAACCCTGAACACTAAGGCAGTCCCAGTCTATGTTTGCAAAGTTAAAATCCCCTACTATAACCACCCTATTCTTCTTACAGATAGCTGAGATCTCCTTACAAATTTGTTTCTCAATTTCTTGCCTACTATTGGTGGGGGTGGTCTATAATACAATCCCTATAAAGTAATCATCCCTTTCTTATTTCTTAGTTCCACCCAAATAACTTCCCTGGATGTATTTCCAGGAATATTCTCCCAAAGTACAGCTGTAATGCTATACCTTATCAAAAGCACCACTTGGGTCAATTAGCCAAAGTGGGGAAGCAGGGACAGAAGTAACCTGTGGCTCAAAATCGATCATCCTTGCTTCAAAATGGGCCAAAGGCAACAGACAAGCACCGAGAAAGAAGATAAATCCTTATAAAATACTAGTTTGTTCTCAGCTGGTGCGACAAGCTCATGAAAAAAATTTGAAAACTTTGGAAGGAGTGCAAAAACAAAATTGATGAGAATGGTTGCAGGGAAGATTGTCTTCAGTTACATGCTATCATTTAAGAGGTTAAAATTGTTCTCCTAATATTTGAAAGAGGTATTAAAAATTGCAAGAGGTCAAATAATTTAATTTCATTCATTCATGGGATGTGGACACGACTGCCTGGACAGCATTTATTGCCCTTGAGATAGTAAGAACTGCAGATGCTGGAAGTCAGAGTCGTTAAAATATGGAGCTGCAAAGGCACAGCAGGTCAGGCAGCATCGGAGGAGCAGGAAGTCGTGACCCTTCATCAGGACTGGGGAGGGGGCAAAGAAGCTGAGAAATAAATACAGGAGCATGGGCCTGGAGAAAAGATAGGTGGGATGGTGATAGGTGGATGCAGATCAGGGGTTATGATGATTGTCATTATAACATATGTTATTGTAATCACAATAACACCCTACCTGCATCCACCTATCTCCATCCCACCTACCTTTCCTCCAGCCTCACCCACCCTCTATTTATTTCTCAGCTCCCTTCCCCTACCCCAGTCCTGATAAAGGGTCCTGAACGAAATGTTGACTTTCCTGGTCGTCTGTGCCTTTTCAACTCCACACTTTATCAGCATTATTACCCTCTGTAGATTGAGAAGATGGTGGTTAGCCAGTGTCATTGAGGAGGATTTCCAGGATTTTGACCCAGTGACAGTAAAAGAACTGTGATATAGTTCCAAGTCAGAATGGTGAATGGCTTGGAGCTTGCAGGTGATGGTGGTCCCATGTAACTGCTGCCCTTGTCCTTCTAGATGTAGTGGTTTTAGAGTTGTACAGCACAGGAATAGACCCATGCCGACCACATATCCTAAATTAATCTAGTCCCATTTGCCAACATTTGGACCGTATCCCTCCAAACCCTTCCTATTCACTTACCCATCCAGGTGCCTTTTAAATGCTGTAAATGTACCAGCCTCCACCACTTCCTCTGGCAGCTCATTCTACACACGCACCACCCTCTGCATGAAAACACTGTCCCTCAAGTCCCTTTTATATCTTTCCCCTCTCACCTTAAACCTATGCCCTCCAGTTTAGGACTCCTCTAACATGGGTAAAGGCCTTGGTTATTCAACCTATACATGCCCCTCGTGATTTTATAAACTTCTATAATATCCCCCTCAACCTCTGAAACTTCAGGGAAAATAGCCCCAGCCTATTCAGCTTCTCCCTATCATTCAAACTGTCATGGGTTTGGAAGATGCTGTCGGAGGATCTTTGGTAAATTTCTGCAATGCATCTTGTAGATAGTACACATTGTTGCTGCTGCTGCAGTGGTGGCGGGAATTGATGTTTTGTGGATGTGTTGTTGGGAGCTGCATCCATCCAGGCAAGTGGGGAGTATTCCATCTGATTCCTAACTTGTCCTCTGTCGATGATGGACACAGCATTCCTGGCCTCTGACCTGCTCTTGTAACCACTGTGTTTATGTGGTGGGTCCAGTTGAGTTTCTGGTCAATGTCAAACCCTAGGACATTGATAGTGGGAAAATTCAGTGATTGTATCACTATTGAATGTCAAGAATGTTAGATTGTCTCTTACTGGTGGTGGTCATAGCCTGGTATTTGTGTGGTGCAAATGTTACTTGCCACTTGTCAACCCAAGCCTGGATATTGTCTATATATTGTTGCATTTGAACATGGCCTGCTTCAACATCTCAGGAGTTGTGAATGGTGCTGAACATGGTGCAATCATCAGCAAATATCCCCATTTCTGACCTTATGATGGAGGGAAGGTGATTGATGAAGCAGCTGAGGATGGTTGGGCCTAGGGCACTTCTGAGGAACACCTGCCGAGATGCCCTGGAGCTGAGATGATTGACCTCCAACAACCCCAACCATCTCCTTTTGTGCCAGATTGTGCGAGTTTGCCTAGGTACTCATTGATTCCAGTTTTGCCAGGGTTCTTTGATGTTACACTCAGTCAAATGCAGCCTTGATGTCAAGGACTGTCACTCTTACCTGATCTCTGGAACTCAGCTCTTTTGTCCATGTTTGAACCAAGGTTGTAATGTGGTTGAGATGATAAGGACAAACTATTCCCATTGATGGAAAATGTAAAACCAAAAGAGAAACATTTATGATGTCTCGCAAAAGAATCAAAGCTGACATCAGGAGAAATATTTTTATTAACAAGTGGATCCTAACTGGAATACACTGCTTGAGAATGTTGTGGAGACTCTTTTGAGTCGTGGGAGTAGGAAAGTTGTTAGTAGGTGGTATGTAGTTGTTATGGGGGACTGTAGTTGTTATGGGAAACTTTAACTTCCCCAACATTGACTTGGAATACTATAGTTCAAGTAGTTTAGATGGATCAGTTTTTGTTCAATGTGTTCAGGAGGGTTTTGTGACACAGTATGTAGACAGGCCAACAAGGGGCGATGCCATACTGGATTTGGTACTGGGGAATGAACCCGGCCAAGTGTTAGATTTGGAGGTAAGTGAGCACTTTGGCGATTGAGACCACAATTTGGGATAGGTATATACCACAGGGAAAGAGGTATATACCTTTGGGCATCAGATTAATTTCACAGGTCGGTGCAACATTGAGGGCTGAAGGGCTTGTACTGCTCTGTAACGTTCTATGTTCAATGAAAGTTGACTCAAAGCTCAAAAATAAATTTTAAGGAAGATTCGAAAGGGAAGAGAGTGCACAAGTGTATCCCAAACTGATTGACCTGCCTGAAGCTTTTTAAATTTGAAGGTGAGTATTTTGAATATGAAGCTTTGGAACTTGGTGTCAGTGTAGGTGTGAAGTGATGAATAAAGGAAATGGTGCAGGGCTGCAACATGCTATAGTACTGAACTCCATATTGGTATGATATCACAGAGAAACCACAATACAGGAGGAAGTCATTGTGAACTTTCAAATCAAAGCCATCTATTCGATCTAATCAAATTTGTCTGTAATAATGAATTAACAATCATGAAATGCATTATCATCCTCAACAGAATTACCGCATCTGCTGTGCTCAAGGGACAGGATAGATTGAACCTCAGATGTTTTAATTAACTCAGCTTCAATAGTCCCTTGTGGTAAGATATTTCAAAACATTGTGAAAATATTTCTTCTAACCTTTCCTTCAAATTTTTGCTGATGCTCCTTAGCTTCTGTCCCTTTGTGAATGATTTACCAACTTTTGTAAAGTCTTGCTCAAATTACCTTTTCCAACTATTTTCTAATTTTACACCTCATTGCTTCATCCTTTGTCTTTGCTCCCTTGAACACAATCCTAATTTTCTTTGTTTCACTTCAGAACTACAATCCTTACAGTATACATCACTGCAGTCAATGTTTACGGAGCTTTCTCCCCAACATATACTGCTTGCTGACATTCCAACATGCCTTTAAATTCATTACTTTAATCTCATTATTGCAAAAGGTTTAGTTAACATTAATTGTAATCCTTTTAACATTTTAACAGACTCACTTCTTGTTCAATTCTGCAGCAGTGTAAATACTTTAGGAGCATTAATGGAGAAATACAGTAATGGAACGGAGGATTGTGCAAATGGAGCCCAATTACAGGGGCAGCCACCAGCAGGTGCATACAGACAGACCTTGCAGCAAGTACACAGAGTAGAGAATGGATGTAGAAATCGGCAGCAGTCTTTAAAAAATATAATCCAAATATGCCTGCTGAATGTTAGGTTATGAGGACAGACTATAATTTCTCAGTGACTTTACCACAATGCTATGAAAATTAGACCAACATGGTAAAGGAGGTACAGCCAATACTACTGAAGGATTAGAGCTGAATCATTGTGCTGAATGAAAATAGTTTCAGAGCTGAAAAACTGGACGAACGCTCGGCATCAATGATTGATTGGATAGATGGTTTGTGATGCAAACTGATGCTAACAGCATGGGTTCAATTCCTGTACCAGCTAAGGTTAATGTGAACCTTAATCCCAGTCATTCTCTCCCAGAATACAAACCTTGCTACGTGTCCAGTTGCTGTAACTTTCTTCACCATCTACAAGGCACAAGTCAGGAATGTGACAGAATATTCACCACTTGCCTAGATGGGTGCAGCTCTAACAAACTCAGTTCTCTAATTGAACCCAATTAACTGACACCAGCCAGATTTTCTATGATCACCATGATGCAAACAACAATTTACCAGTGTGGCAAGAGTGTCCATCCTTGACATCAAGGAACTATTTAGATTAGATTCCCTACAGTACGGAAACAGGCCCCTCGGCACAACAAGTCCACACCAACCCTCTGGAGAGGAACCCACCCAGACCCATTCCCCTACCCTATATTTACCCTGACTAACACACCTAACACTACGGGCAATTTAGCATGGCCAATTCACCTGACCTGCACGTCTTTGGACTGTGGGAGGAAACTGGAGCACCCGGAAGAAACCCACGCAGACACGGGGAGAATATGCAAACTGCACACAGACAGTTGCCTGAGGTGAGAATCGAATCCAGGTTCTTGGAGCTGTGAGGCTGCAGTGCTAACCACTGAGCCACCGTGCCACCCCAACTGTGGATAATCAAGAAGCTTTTGCAAAGTTCGAGCCAATGGGAATCAGGGTAAAGTTCTCATTGGTTGGAGTCATACCTAGAACAATGGCGTTTGGAATTCAATCATCTCAATCTAAAGCAATGCAGAGTAGAGATTTTAACCCAACCATCTTCAGCTACTTCATCAATTACTTTCCCTCGATTAGAAATGGGGGTGCTCGCTGGTGAACATACAATGTTCAGCACCATTCATGACTCCTCAGATATTGACACAATCCATGGTCAAATGCAACAAGATCTGGACAGGCTTGGGCTGACAAATGGCAAGTAACATTCTCGCCCCACAAATATCAGGTTATGACCATCTCAAATAAGAGACAATCTAAACCACTGTCTCTTAACATCACTAAATCCTCTACCAGCAATATTCTTGAGTTTCTGGCCAATGGTAACCCCAACTGGATTTGCCAGATAAACACAGTAACTATAAGAGCAGATCAGTGACTAGGAATACTCCTTACTCCCCAAAGCCTGTCCACTGTCTACAAGGCACAAGTCAGGAATGTTCAGAACTTGCCTGGATGGGTGCAGCTCTAATAATACTCAAGAGATTTGACACCATCAAGGATAAAGCAGTCCACTTGATTGGCACCACAATCACAAGAATCCACTCCCAGCACTACTAATGCTCAGTCGCAGAAATGTGTACGATCTACAAGACGCACTGTAGAATTCACCAAAGATCCTTAGACAGCACCTGTCAAACTCAGAATCACTTCCATCTCACTGGACAAGGGCAGGGATACAGGAGAACCCCACTTGGCATCCTGACTTGGAACTATATCACCATCTGTTTGCTGTGTCTGGATCCAAATCCTGGAATTTCCTGAGGAATTTAGGGGTCAATTGACAGTACATGGACTGCAGCTGTTTAAGGAGGTAGCTCGCCACCACCTTTTCAAGAGGCAACTAGAGACAGGCAATAAATGCTGGCCCAGGAAGTGATACCCACATCTCACAAGTGAATATATTAAAACAATGAGATATGAGAACATGGCCACCTGAAAGTTCAGCTCCAAGGCATACCTTGATCACAACCTTTCATTGTCATTCTGTCAATACTGTCGCCCTAACATCATCTTGGGTACTCTCAACTATTGGAATACTACTAATGTAACACCCTTACTCAAAAGGAGGAGGAAGGTAAGCAGCCGGTACCTGCAGGTAGATTCGCCTAACTTCTATTGTTGGAAATTTTGGAATCAATTATTAAAGAAGAACAGAACATTTAAAAAATCATAATCTAATCAAGCAGAATCAGCATAACTTTAACGCCTGACTAATTCATTAGAGTTTTTTGAGGAAGTCTCAATCAGTATGGATAAAGGGGAACCAGTAAATTTGTTGTATTTGGACCTTTCCTTGGAGAGTCGGAGGTTGATGGGTGACCTTGTAGAGGTTTATAAAATCAAGAGGGGCATGGATAGGGTAAATAGACAAGGTCCTTTCCCCCCTCAACTAGAGGGCATAGGTTTAGGGTGAGGGGAGAAAGATTTAAAAGGGACCTGCAGGGCACCTTTCTCACGTAGAGAGTGGTGCATGTGTGGAACTAGCTGCCAGAGGAAGTGGTGGAGGCTGGTACAGTTACAATATTTAAAAGGCACCTGGATGGGCATACGAATAGGAAAGGTGTGGAGGGATATGGGCCAAGTATTTGCAAATGGGACTAGATTAATTTAGGGTGTCTGGTCAGCATGGATGAGTTGGACTGAAGGGTCTGTTTCCATACTACACACTTTTATGACTCTTCCAGAAGGTGTTCGACTAAGCACCTCATAAAAGGTTAAGTCATAAAAGCCCACGTTGCAACTAGTATATGGGCATGGAGAGAGAATTAGCTAATGGGCAAGAAACAGTGAGTGGGGATGTAATACCTCAGGGAACCTGACTGGAAATGAACATAATTTATTCTGGAACACCAAAATAGAGCCGGTACTTGTGATGTACATTGGCGACAAATATTGTGTCTCAAAACATGATTGAGTTTTTTAATGAAATAACATAAAGATTGATGAGAACAGAGTGGTAAATGTTATTGACTTGGACTTTAGTAAAGCCTTTGATAAGGTTCAACATTGTTGACTAATTAGTAAAATTAGGTCACATGGGATTCAGGGTGAGCTTGCCAATTGGATACAAAATTGGTGGTGGAGAGTTTTTTTTCGGACTGGAGGCCTGTGATCAGCGGTGTTTCATTGGGATTGGTACTGGGTCTACTTTTGTTTGTCATTTATATAAACAATTTAGATGAGAATTTCAGAGGCATGGTTAATAGGTTTGCAGATGACACTAAAATTGGTGCTATATCAACAGTGAAGAAGGTTATCTAAGATTACAAAGAGGACTTTGATCAATTGGGTCAATGGGTTGGAGTGACAGATTGAGTTTAATTTGGAGAAATGTAAAGTATTGCATTTTAGTAATACAAACAAGCACAGGACTTATACAATCAATGGTAGGACCTTGGGTAGTGTTGAAGAACAGAGAGACCTAGGGGTTCAGGTACATAATTCTCTGAAGTTTGTATCACAAGGAGACAGGGTGTTAAGAAGACATCTAGCATGCTTGCCTTCATTGCTCAGACCTTTTAGGTATAGGACATGGGACATCCTATTCAAGTTGTACTGGACATTGGCGAAGCCTTCTCTGGAATACTGTGTGTAGTTCTGGTCAACTTTATAGGAAAGTTATTATTAAACTGGAGAGGGTTCAGAAAAGGTTTATGAGGATGTTGCCAGGAATGGAGAGTTTGAGATAGAAAAATAGAATGGAAAAGCTTTTACTGGAGCAGAAGATGTTGAGGAGTGACCATACAAAGACTTACAAAATCATGAATAGATAGAGTAGACAGTCAGAGACTTTTTCCCCGGGTACAACAGAGTGTTACAAGGGGACATAAATTTAAGGTGAAGGGTGGAAAGTATAGGGGAGATGTCAGGGGTGGGTTTTTTACCCAGAGAGTGGTGGGGGCATGGAATGCGCTGCCTGTGGGAGTGGCAGAGTCAGAATCATTGGTGACCTTTAAGCGGCAATTGGATAGGTAAATGGATAGGTGCTTAAGCTAGGACAAATGTTCGGCACAACATCGTGGGCCGAAGGGCCTGTTCTGTGCTGTATTGTTCTATGTTCTATGAAAGGCATAGATAAGGTGAATGCCAATGGTCTTTTCCCCAAGGAGGAGGGGTTCAAAACTAGGGGACATATTTTTAAGGTGAGAGGAGAAAGATTTCTAAAGGATATGAGGGGCACCTTTTTTTTTTACACAGAGAGTGGTTCATGTGTGGAATGAACTTCCAGAGGAAGTGGTGAATGCAGATACAGTTACAATGTTTAGAAGACATTTGGTGAAGTACATGAGTAGGAACAGTTTGGAGGAATTATAGGCCAAGCACAGGTAGATAGGACTAGTTTAAGGTGGGAACATGGTCAGCATGGACTGGTTGAAACAGTCTGTTTCCATGCTGTATGGCTCAGTAGGACCAGTCCCAGCCCAGGACAGACACATCCCTGGGAAAAAAGATCCTTTTTCAGGTTGGCAACCTGTGAATAGTGGAGTTCCACAGAGATCGGTGCTGGGATTGCAACTGTTTACAATAAATATTAATGACTTGGAGAAAGGGAGCAAATGCAGTGTAGCCAAATTTGCAGACAACATAAAATAGGCGGATTGGCAGTTGCGAGGGGAATACAAACAGCTTAGATATTTATCAATTAAGTAGACAAAAGGTTGGAAAGTGGAATATGATGTGGAGAAAAATGTGAAGTTGTTTGTTTTGGAAAGGAGAACAAATGAACAGAATATCTGCAGAAAACTGCAACACAACGAGCCTTGGGGATACCTGTGCACAAACACAAAGTTAGCACACAGATGGAATGTTGGCCCTTATTTCAACAGGGTTACTAAAAAAGTAGGGAAGTTTTATTTCAACTGTACAAGGTGCTGTTGAGACCACATCTGGAGTACTGTGGGCACCTTTGGTCCCTTAGTTACAGCAAGATTATTTCATTTATGGGGCAAGGGTTCACTCGGATGAAAACAACAAATGCTGGGGATCACAGCAGGTCAGGTAGTGAGGATCTAAAATTTAGATTATGGCAACAAGTATATGTTGATTTTTATTAACCACAAAATGGTTTTTCAATTTAAAAGAATACTATAAAATAGCTGTGAGTAGTGATTGAACCCTGTGAACATGTACTGTTGCTTGCAGAATTAAGCTGAAATTCAAAGATAAGAGGACAATAGAGTTTTCATAAAATGAATACTAACACATTAATTGACCATTCAAACTAACCTTGAACTGCTACCATGGCATTATAATTTACGTAAATAAGATTTCTTTTCCAAGGAATACAACAGGATTAGCCTGTTGTCAATCATGTCACCATATTACAGTTGATTGGACTTTTCTTGTAATTAAGAACCCTTTCCCAGGGAATACCATTGGATTAACCTGCTATAAATCATGTCACGTTATTATACACGATTGGTCTTTCTTGTATTTAAGGCTGTACTCTCTCTTAAAAAACATATAAGTAATGTGTAATCTTCAAATGTAATTGCGCAACTTCACCACGGAACCCAGAAGCTCTAACCTCTGTGTTGCTGGATAGAATTGTGTCAAGGTACCTTAATTCAATAAACTAATGACCCTTGTTTTTTGAACAGACCACATTCGTTGATTCTTTTGACCGATCTCGAACCAAGAGGCCCCTCTTGAGGGGTCATAGATCTTCAGTAGCACCCATGGAGAGAGCAAGGTAATGTTTCGAGACTAAATTACTCTTGAAGAGTTATCTAGAATTGAAACGTTAGCTTGCTGTCTCTCCAAGAATGCCGCCTGACCCACTGTGATCTTCAGCGTTTGTTGTTTTCAGTACAGATTCCAACATCTGCAGTAATTTGCTCTTCACTAGGATGATCCCAGTCTGGAGGGATTGTCTTATGAGCAAAGGTTCATAGGTTGGGACTCCACTCAATGGAATTTAGAAGAATCAGTGGTGATGTCATTGAAACATATAGGATTCAGGATAAATGCTGAGAGGATGTTTCTCCTCATGGGAGTGGCTAAGACCAGAGGGTATAGTCTCAGAAAAAATGTCGCAAGTTTGAGGCTGAGATTAGGAAGAATTTCTTCTTGCAAAGGGTTGTGAATTTTTGGAACTCCTTGCCACAGAGAGCTGTGGGGACAGAGTCCCTGCGTATATTTAAGGCGAAGCCAGATGGATTCGTGATCATTTGGGGAACAAAACGTTATGGGGAAAGGTTAGGAAAGTGGCCATGAGGAGTGTCAGATCAGCCATGACCCTACTGAATTATGGAATAGACTCAAGGGGCTGAACGGCCTACTCCTGTTCCATTCTTATGGTATTGTGGTCTCACTACATGGACTGCAATGGATCAAGAAGTGATTCACCACCATTCTCTCAAGGGTGATATGGACGGGCAACAAATGCTGGGCAGCCAGTAACGTCTGCATCCCGGGAACAAATTAAACAATTCCCAGCATTTGGTCTACCATCGCCGTTCACACCTAGTCCTGTCCTTTCTTGTCCTGCTGACTCAGACTGAGAGAACGGCTCTGGATTCGTTATCTTTCCACTGTTATATGATGCATATGAACTGAATTAAGTTCCTTGAAAAACATTTTCTGGCACTTGTATCTTTAACAAAAGTTCACAAATATGTTTTAGCGAGCAACACATCCACAGTACGACATAATAAAGTAAAGTAAAGTGTTAAATAAAGTTATTCACCTCAACCAGTGTCTCGCCACTTGTCTGATTTCCTACTGGATTTATTGGTGGCTATTTTATAAACATAGCCTCTACTTTAGCATTCCCCACAAGTGAAACATCATCCCTACATCCACCTTATCAAATCACTTCATAACTTTAAAGGACTCGATCAGGTCACCCCCTCAGTCTTTGCTTTTCTAAAAGCATTTTAGAAAAGCTTCTAAACAGCTGACCTTCTAAAGACAGATATATCGCAATTCGCAATGTGTATCTGATAAAAGAGTACCCGCGTAGAAAGTAACAACAGCTTGTTTACAGGAGTACAGCAGTGGGCTGTAGACGCCTGACTACTGATTGTGAATTTAGCTCAATGTGATAGTCATATTGCAGCCAAAGGACAGGGAGTACCTCTGCAGCATTCTGACAGCCTGATTCAGTGTTAGCCATTAACATTTCAATCCACTTTTTGGCTGCATCAGACCACTAAACCAGCCATTCACATTCTCACTGCTTGCAACAACAGGAGGTTAAACACACCACAGGATTGTGTTGTTGGTTTTCTCGCTGAGCTGGTAGATTTGTTCTCAGATCTTTGTCACCTTGCTAGGTAACATCATCAGTGAGCCTCTGGTGAAGCATTGGTGTTCTGACCCACTTGCTATTTATCTCTCTCAGTTTGTTGTGGTGGATGATATCATTTCTGGTTCTGTTTCTGAGAGGTTGGTAAATGGGTCCAAATCAATAGGTTTGTTAATGGAGTTCCGGTTTGAATGTCAGTCCTCTAGGAATTGCCATGCGTGTCTTTGTTTAGCCTGTCCCAGGATGGATGTATTGTTCCAGTTGAACTGGTGTCCCTCTTCGTCGGTGTGCATGGATACCAGTGATAGTTGGTCATGTCTTTTCATGGCTAGTTGGTGCTCATGTATCCTTGGTGGCTAGTTTCCTGCCAGTTTGTCCAACATAATGTTTGTTGCAGTCCATGCATATTTTGTATATTACCTTTGTTCTGCTGGCTGCAGGTACAGGGTCCTTTAAATTAGTCAGTACAGAGGAACCTCGATTATCCGAACATCGGATTATCCGAATTTCGGATTATCCAAAGAAGATTTCAAGGTCCCACAAAAACTTTATATTAAAGAGGTAAGTGTATTCGATTTACCTGTACTGAAGATGATGTGAAAACGCTCACAAAAACAAAGAAACACAAGCAGCTCAAGCTTCTGAGTTGGGGTGAAGGGAAAGTGAAAGCGACAGGGAGTATGGAGTTAAATGGAAAGATAAGCAGGAGGATAACATGTATGCAGGTGGATTTAAGCTTGAGGCAGACTAGGAATGCAACAAAAAGGAAGGATAACTTAGGACATCTTCTGACTTCCAATATCTTTAATGATAAGAAAGTTAGCATTCAGGCACTTTACCTGAATGCTTGTAGTATTCGTAACAAAGTAGATGAACTAACAGCATAGATCATCGTGAATGATTATGATGTGGTAGGCATCACAGAGACATGGCTGCAGGGGGTTCAGGACTGGCAGTTAAACATCCAAGGATTTACAACTTATCGAAAAATCAGGGAAGTGGGCAGAGGGGGCAGGGTTGCCTTGTTAGTTAAGAACAAAATTAAATCTATGGCACTGAATGACATAGAGTCAGATGATGTGGAGTCTGTGTGGGTGGAATTGAGGAACCACAAAGGCAATAAAACCATAATGGGAGTTATGTACAGACCTCCTAACAGTGGTCAGGACCAGGGGCGCAACATGTACCGGGAAATAGAGAAGGCATGTCAGAAAGACAAGGTCACGGTGATATGGGAGACTTCAATATGCAGGTGGACTGGGTAAATAATGTTGCAAGTGGATCCAAAGAAAGGGAATTCATGGAATGCTTACAAGATGGCTTTTTTGAACAGCTTGTCATGGACCCCACAAGGGAGCAGGCTATTC
>NC_057737.1:407252-420610 GCF_004010195.1 Chiloscyllium plagiosum | reverse complement strand
ATTGTATTCATTGGAGTTTAGAAGGTTAAGGGGAGATCTAATAGAAACTTAACAAGATAATACATGGCTTGGAGAGGGTGGACGCTAAGAAATTGTTTCCATTAGGCGAGGAGACTAGGACCAGTGGGCACAGTCTTAGAATTAGAGGGGGTAAATTCAGAACAGAAATGCGGAGACATTTCTTTAGCCAGAGAGTGGTGGGTCTGTGGAATTCATTGCCGCGGAGTGCAGTGGAGGCCGGGACGCTAAATGGCTTCAAGGCAGAGATTGACAAATTCTTGATGTCACAAGGAATTCAGGGCTATGGGGAGAATGCGGGTAAGTGGAGTTGAAATGCCCATCAGCCCATGATTAAATGGCGGAGTGGACTCGATGGGCCGAATGGCCTTACTTCCGCTCCTATGTCTTATGGTCTTATCAGCGACTGGATTTTTAAAAATAAGGGTTGTTACACAGCCCTTTGCAAAAGTAACTGTTTACAATATTCCCGGCACATTACAGGGAGTTCATTTAAAAAAAAGGCCGAGAATGTAAACGCATGCACGAGGCGGGGCTTCCATCTTTCTATCAGAAGAGGAGTTCCTGGACACTGATACTGCAAATGGTCATACGATCGTAGAAGCTGTTCGGGACCTTGTTTAATGCTGGGTTTTCTTGGTAAGAAGAAAGTGAGGACTGCAGATGCTGGAGATCAGAGCTGAAAATATGTTGCTGGAAAAGCGCAGCAGGTCAGGCAGCATCCAAGAGCAGGAGAATCGACGTTTCGGGCATGAGCCCTTCTTCAGGAATGAGTAAGGGTTTCTTGGTAAGGGTTTAGTTCTTCTCAATTTAACCTGTAATTTGCAGACTGCAAAGATGAGCTTGTTTAAATGGCAGATTCATTAAAATTATGGATTTAAATAAATTCTCCGGTAGAACACAGCGTTAGATCAGTATGGCTTCCACTGTTTAAGCTAAAATCGATGATCCGAATAATCAATTATCCAAACAAAATAGTGCTCACTCATCTCATTCGGTTAATCGAAATTCCTGAGTAGTTGTTTTTAGTGTGGTAATAGGTTTGTGGGCTGCCATGATGCCTAGGGGCCGGAGTAGTCTGGTGGTCATCTCTGAAATGTCTTTGATGTATGGTAGGGTGGCTAGAGTCTCTGGGCGTGTTGTGTCTTCCTGTTTAGGTCCTTTATGCAAGAATCGGTGGACTGCGCTTATCGGGTAGCCAATGTTCCTGAATACGTTGTATAGGTGTTTCTCCTTGGTTTTGCATAGTTCTGTAGTGCTGCAGTGTGTTGTGGCTCATTTGACTCGTGTCCTGATGCAGTCCGTTTGTGTGTATTGGGATGGTTGCTTATGTAGTCGAGTATCTGGTCTGTGTTTGTGGCTTTCCTGGAAACGCTGGTCTGAGCTCTCCATTAGCTTTCCATTCTACCAAGAAGAGGAGTCTGTTATTGTAATTGTTCTCTTCCTCTTTGGTGAACTTTACACTGGTCTGAATGTTGTTTATGTGTTCGTAGATTTCCTCTCGTTTGTCGCGTTTTGTTATGACAGAGGTATCATCCACAAAGTGGACCCAGAGCTTGGGTTGGATGGTGGGAAGGGCTATTCGTTCTAACCTCTGCATGACTGCTTCTGCCATAAGTCCTGATACTCGTGATCCCATAGGGGTCCCGTTGATTTGTTTGTATATCTTGTCATTGAAGGATTGTTTCTTGTTCAGTGCCTGATCCCTTACACTTAGAGTCATAGAGTCATCCAGTACAGAAACAGACCTTTTGGTCTAACCAGACCACGCTGAACATAATCCCAAACTAAACTAGTCCCACCTGCCTGCTCCTGGCCCATATCCCTCCAAACCACTCCTATTCATGAACTTACCCAAATGTCTTTTCAACATCCTAACTGTACCTGCATCCACCACTTCCTCAGGAAGTTCATGCCCCACACGAACCACACTGTGTGGAAAAAATTGCCTCATGTCTTTTTTAAAATCTCTCTCCTCTCACCTTAAGAATGTGCTGCATAATCTTGAAATTCCCCATCTTAGGGAAAAGGCAACTACCATCAACTCTATCTATACCACTGATTATTTTATAAACTTCTATCAGGTCACCTCTCCCCCTCCTATGCTCCAGCCTTTCTTTACAACTCAAGCCTTCCATACCTATTCCTTATGAACATTTATATTAAAGCTCAATAAAAGCAAAATGCCACAAATGCTGGAAACCTAAAATAAAACAGAAATTGCCAGAAAACCTGAGTAAGTCTGGCAGGCAGCATCTGTGGTGAGAGAAACAGAGTTAATGTGGAGGCTGAAGACTTTTCTATTCCAAACAGTCTTTGGACTCAAAACGTTAACTCTATTTATCTTTCCATAGATGCTGCCAGACCTGAGTTTCTCCAGCGTTTGCTGTTTTTACATTAAAGTCCAAGTTAGCTTAGGGAGTCACATTTTCCAGGTTTTGGATGTTGCTGTGATGAACACTCCTAAATATTCTCAAACTGGAGTTCTGATTGTGTGCTACTCTGTACAGAGTGTGGAGCCAGTTAATGAGTGTAAGACAGTGGTGAGAATATAGTGACACTGCACTGGTACTTACTCTGCCCACTACTCCTCTCCCTCGTACAGTCTCCAAGGTTCCAGACAGGCTAAAGATTCTCCAGTGCCTTTCCCGAAGCTGAACAACTTCTGTCCCAAGATTCTCCAACCGGATACAGTACCTCCACTGAGGAGAGAGACAGTAAAATGGACCAAAATCAGATTCAAAGACCAGGTCATTGGGTCAGAATACCTTACATGGATAAACGTATTTCAGTATAATTACCTGTGCCAGCTACTCTTATACCTTTGTAAATACACGGTACACTCAGTTACTGCATACAGTTTGGAGGGATATGGGTCAAGCACAGACAAGTGCATCTAGTTTATCTTGGGATTATGGTCAGCATGGACTAGTTGGACCAAAAGGTCTGTTTTCATGCTGTATGACTCCACATAGAGCAGTCAGGGTTTGATCTCGGACTGGAGTGTGTACATTGCCACATTTGAGAGATGAAGCAGTGATTACTACTTTTGTCATTGTTGCCTCAAGGAAAAGGAAAAGGGATAATGAAACCATTTATAGATAATTGTTCTGCTTCAAAAATACAACTGGACCATTCCACACAGGAGTCTTGGGCTCATTTTCCCTTACCCATTAGCCACTACCCGGGGCTCTTCATGAAGGATTAAGGCAGAATCCTGTTTTAGGATGATGACTCACCTCTCCCAGTTACATTCCTCTTCCTCCAAACTCTATCCCTTCCCAATCAGAGGAATTCCTCCCTTGCATATCATCTTTCTACTACGTGGTCAGAAAAAAATGGAGAGAAGCCCATGATCATACAGCATCAACCCTCTAACATGACAGCTGCAATTCTTAACTTAGCTGAACAGCATTCAGTAGTAAATTAATCGATCGATATAAACAATGCCAATCATGTTCAAAGTGAGCAATACTTACCCAATACACATGGGAATTCTGTGCTTCCTGTAATTAAATTAAATGTTGTAAGAATTTGAGGTCAATATCTTTGAAAACAGTTTGAAACAGTTAGATAGAGCCTTCACTGCAACGCAGCAAATGGCATTTTCTCTGAACTGAAAGCATTCATTTGTACAAACCAGTTACAGTGGTGCTTTAGAAAGTTAGCTGCACATACAGTGAAAGTGTCCATAGAATAGTTAAACAGCCACAGGCCTTACAGTCTCAGGGACAAGCAGCTAAACATACACTCTGAAACAAACTGCAACATCAGCACAATTTAGACATTGTTGTCCAAAGAGTAAGCCAGGCTTCCACTCACTATCCCTCCAAACAACACAACATTATTCATGTGAGTGACCTCGAGCTAAGGCCAGCACTCTCCGTGGCAGCGATTAATTAATTCACCTCATCCACCCTAGAACATGAGAGAGTTCATACCTCATCCACCTTCCTCCAGCTCCTGCAGGACAGCCTTGTTTGCTATCTGTAACTTGTGCAATGCTAGCAACGGAACCTCTTCCTGTCTAAACAGGGTCAACAATAGTCTCCTTCAGTGCTGTACCTGTCTATGATTCTAAGGCAACTCCACTAGTCCTGAAGAAGGGCTTATGCCCGAAACGTCGATTCTCCTGTTCCTTGGATGCTGCCTGACCTGCTGCGCTTTTCCAGCAACACATTTTTCAACTCCAGTAGTCACCACCATGCAGGAAGGTCAGTGCTTTAGAAATGAGCACAGGCCTGCGACATGAACATTTAAGTGAACATTTCAATTGCTGGATAGGTTGGACTATGCCCACAGCACATACCAAGCTACATGGATAATTACAACAAAATGTTGGTGTGTAAACTGTGACACGGTGGCAGTGTCCCTATCTCTGATCCAGGAAGTCAAGATTCAAGTCCCACCTGTTCTAGAGGTGTGTCATAACATCATTGAAGATTGATTAGAAAATATCTAAACAGTGAAATGGAAAGTATAGAACTTGAACAGGACATAAACAAGTTAGTGGAAGAGGCAGGCAGGTGGCAGATGATGTTCAATACACAAAAGTGTGAGGTGATACATTTTAATAAGAACAACGTGGACAGGCAAAGCAAAGTAGGGATACATTGTAAAGGAGTGCAGGAGTAGAGGGACTTGAGTATATACAGTGTTCACAGAACATTGAAAGTGGCAGACACAGAGAGCAGTTAATGAGCAAACAGTGCCCACAGCTTTATTAACAGGGACATAGCATACAAGATCAAGGAGGTGATGCTAAACTTGTACAAGACACTTGTTAGTCCTCACCTGGAGTAGTGTATACAGTCCTGGGAGTCACACTATAGGAAGGGTGTGAACATACTGGAGCGAGTGCAGAATTGATTTCCAAGAATAGCTCTAAGGATGAAACACCTCATTATGACAGTAGATTGAAGAAGCTGGGAGATCTGATTGAAGTTTTCATGAGGAAGCTGAATGGGGGGGGGGGCACTGCTCCCACTTGTAAAATCCACTTCATCCACTTCTCAACCAATCAGTACCCTCAAACCTATGCAATATACATTTCTGTTCTCTTTGAGATTTAGTGTTATTGTACTTCTGTCCTGATGAATCCAAATGAAAAGCTGCATTAGCGTGACCTTTTACCAGCAAAACCCATTTAGAGGCATTGTGTAAAATTAACGGAGAAAGCTTAAATTCATTAGCAAGTTTTATCAAGCATTGTTAGCACCAACATGAAAGAAATCCTGGGGTGTCATACAAGCCAGCTGGAGATTCTTACCCGCATGCCCATGTAGAAGGGTATAACAGTAACCCGGATGTTCTCTGTTGTTTCTCGATGTACATCAGAGAGCTCCAGCCAGGGATGGTTCTTCTCCTGCCAAGCACGCAGCGTATCTCTGGCTACAAATGGCAAGGCTGCTGGGTGAATTAGCGCAACATTTTAAATCCAGATCCATGTCACTTGGACAAACCAACACAGATACTGAAAACCAACTGGACAATAGTAAGTTTTCCCACTATGTTTTATTTTTCAGTGGAATTTGAGAGTTACTAATAATGCTAGCATTTCATAGTATCCTTTCAGTTCAGCAGCAGGCCATTTGGCTCATTGAGTCCACATCGACCCTCCGAGGAGCATCCCATCCAGACCCACCACTCCCCATGCTGTCCCTGATGTCCCATGGCTAAACCACTGACCCTGTACATCCCTGGACACTACGTGCAATTCAGCATGGCTGATCCACCTAACTTGCACATCTTTGGACTGTGGGAGGAAATGGGATCATCCAGAGGAAACCCACACAGACATGGTGAGAACATGCAAATTCCACAGATAGTCACCCGGGCTGAAGTTGAACCCAGGTCTCTGGCACTGTGAGGCAGCAGTGCTAACCGTTCAGCAGCCCATTTATTACCCTTCAATTGCCCTGGAGAAAGTACTGGTAAGTCTTTAAGTCTGTTAAGCAACAATTCCACAACAATGCCAAAGGCAATGCTGAAATAATGCAACACAGAATTCTGGAGTATTTTCACTGAGGCTAGAGGCCTACTTTACCTCAGTCTAGTACCCATTCCTCAATGAGTGAGTAGGCTATTAGATCACAGAGAAGATTATAGTTGATCACAATCCATATCTGTAATACCCTGCAAATCCTTTCCGCTGCACTATTGTATGATTCTTAGTGACCAGGAGATGGGATCGGACCAATTTTCTTCCCCTAACTCAAAGCTGCTTCTGTTGCTAATGTAATTTCCCCGGTGTGCTAACTGTTTTGTATATCAGAAAAATCCTGTGGATTGCAAAGACCAAAAGAATTCAGTAGGGGTCAAAGTCAACATTTCTCCCTCAATCAATGTTGAATCATATTGGGGAATGAAATGTTAACGTTCTACACAGATACCGCTCAGATCTCCAGGATTTTTTAATTTCATAGGATCGTTGATGTGGCCTGTGGAAAAATATCACGTTATTGGAGTTTCTTGAAGAAATGCTGTACTGCAGGTTAGGTACAACATTAACAACAGCAAATCTAACAACAGCAAAATAAAGGGATATCCTCTATGCAGTGGTTATATCTACCCAGAGGGCTCTTCCTGACAACAAAGGGTATCTCAAATTGGAAGAGTTTAGCACCACAGCTCCTCATCTTGAGTAGCAGGAAAATTATATTCACAACATATAGTTACCTTAATATTGTCCCAGAAATACCTCAAAGCACTTAGCATTGAAATAATCATGACAGATGTCCATTAACTAGCAGTTAACTAGAATCATTCTGACAGATTACTAAACAGCCAATAAGTCTGCTGACAGTGACATTCATCGAGAAAGGAAAATGCTTGGAGAGTGGGTCATTTTTTTGACAAATGAGTTTTTTTTACAAAAATGAAACATCACAAAAACTTGCTTGTTTGAGCTGAAGACAGTAGAAGTTCTTCAATATGCTGAATATTTCTATTTCACAATGCATTAGACTGCCATCTTGCTCCATTTGTAATTCATCTCCAATTTGATTAAGCTGATGTCTTTAGGTCTGAAGCACTGCAGTAAATCCTGACGCCATATTTCTCGAGTGGGCCATGGTGGGTGCATACAATCGGCATCAGCTGGATCCTGCCAGAGTTCCTGGGATGGGAGCAGTGAACATGCTGATGACCCATTGCAGACAACACTCGAGAGAAACCCTGGTGAACGTTTAGCTTTTCGAAATCAAGGCTGTTGTAATCCATGGGTTTGTATGATCTACACAGCAGGCCAACAGTGACATTGTTTAAGCCTCCACTGAAGGACAGCACCTCTGATGGTGCGGGGCTCCCGCAGCATTGTCCTTTGGACAGTCTGGCACTCCCTCAGTAGTGAGCCTTTGTCAGTGTGGCCTTATCAGAATGTTTGCTCCACTTCCAGAGTGGGATTTGTATCCACAACATTTCAGTGGGGACTGAGCATAGCAGACATTGCCACAAACGGTGCCAAGTGAAATCTCTCTTTCAGTTCAAATTCATTTCTGGCCTTAATTATACTCAGCTCTGTATCCTGATCTTCAGTCTGATGCCCATAAATAACATTCTACAAAATCTAACAACTGTAAAATTACACAAAATACTTCACAGAAGCAAAGCAGAGAGAAGCTTGTTTAGAGGCTGAATTCTGACATACCTTTTGAAGTGTCATAGGAGAGAAATCTTTCAAATAACTCATGCTGGATGGGGCTTCTATCTGAGGAGCTGTAAGGCAGGATGTCTTCATGGCTCACATAGTCTAAACCTAATACAAGAGAAATGTTCATTCATACCTTTCAAACACACTTACAAGCTTTTGTTAAGGAATTGCATTACACAAGTAATGGTTTCATAAGCTGTGTGCAGCCTCTCCAGCAGCACCTACATCTTATTCCCAAACTAGAATCCCTTGTGCTTGCAGCTTTCTTTCCTCCATTAAGACTCTTACTTTACAATGCTGTTAATGCAGGAAAACATCTCACAGTGCTTCACAGGAACATTATCAAACAAAATTTAAGACTGAGCCTAATGAAGAGGTGCATCCAAAAGCTTGGCCAAAGAGGGCATTTGAAGAGTTTTAAAAAATGAGGGGACTGAAGGGGTTTAGGGAAGGATCTGGATATTTTGGGAAGCTGAACAGACCGTTGCTTATGGTGGAGTGATTAAAATGGGGAAGTCAACAGCCAGAATGAAATAAGCACAGGTACCCTGTGGATTATTGGGCTGGAGGAAGTTATGGAGCCAGGGAGGAACAAAGTCATGAAAGGATATGAAAACAAAAATATGACAGTTTGAAAATCAAGGTACTGCTGGACTTCAAACAAATGTAAACAATGCAGGGGTGATGGATGAAATGGACTTGATGCAAGTCAGGGCACAGGCAGCAACTTTAGATGACATGTAGGTATGATTCCATACTGGCTCACAGCACCAAAGGAGCCTCTTCTGTGACCACTCCTCAAACTAGACAGTGAATAGTGTGGGTCTGCAGCTTATTTAGCTTGGGAGGTAGATCACACTTGAACTGGATGCGATTTTGTCTCAAAGCAATGCCCAAAGCATAAACAGGAATGGAAAGCCTGATCAATTTTCCTTCATTCTTCCAGGGATGCCAAAGCAACCTATTTTATTTCAACTAACTTTATAGCAACAATAGAAGATCCATGATCAAACCCAGAGCTTTCCTGCTTTTGCACAAACAAAACAACAGCAATTTACCTGGAATAGCATAAAGCGCTCTGCTGTCATCATGGTTAGCGAGAAAGGTTACTGCTTCCGTCTGTGACCTTTGAGACTACAACAGAAAAGCACACATTCAATCATTGGGTGCTAAACAGAGGTTAACAGTGGCTGGGTTTATTGCTGTTTGCATCACAAAGGTTATGAACACCAGTACAACATTAGGTGAATGCTACAATAGAAAAACAAGAATTGCTGATTTGTTGATTCATGTATGATGTTGCAAAAGGATTCAAAAAAGAACTATTCCCACATTCCCATAGCTCCTACAAATCTCTGGAAGCACTAATTCTCACCCAATAGATCTGATTTTTATTCACCATCAATTTTGTTAAAACTATACAAGGTATTAGTCAGACCAAACTGGAATAACGAATAGTTCTAGGGTCACTTACTTAAGATAAGATATCCTGCCAAAGCACAAAGACCAGAGAAGGTTTACCAGACTGATAGCAGCTCTGGAGGGACCGTCTTATGAAGAGAGGTTAAGTAGGTTGGGCCTGTGTTCTTTAGAGTATAGAGGAATGAGAAGCAACCTTTGTGAAATATAGAAAAGTCTTAGAGGACTTGGCAGGGTAGATGTGGAGAGGTGTTTTCCTTTTGTGGGAGAGTCTAAGACCTGAGAGCACAATCTCAGAATAAAGGGTTCGCTCATTTAACACAAAGATGCGGAGGAATTTCTTCCTTCAGACAGTAGTGAAGCTGTGGAATTCATTTCCAAAGAGGGCTGTTGAGCTGTTGTTAAATATATGCAAGGCTGGGAGTGACACATTTTTAATCAGTAAGGGTTATGGGAAAAGGCTGGAAGGTAGAGTTGAGGATTATAAGATCATGATCTCACTGAATGGTAGCCTCAAAGGACTGAGTGGTCTAGTTCTGCTCCTTAGTCATATGGACCTTCTGCTCCAACCCAAACTCTTCTTTAAAGCAGCCCAGGTTACAGTTAATGAGATGCTGGTTGTTTCCCAGTATTTTATTCAAACCATCAGTCTCTGTTTAAAGACAGAGTGGGTACATGAGCGGATAGTCCATGTAGATAGAGAGCTAGGCTCAGGTCTTAACTGGTCGATATGCTAGTCCTTGTGAGGACATACAGAACAGTGAAAAACATTCAGAGCATTGGTTGATAGTAAACTAATCCGGACTCTATTCTGTAAGGCTCAGCACCACTGACCAGTAGCTTTCCCTGCGCTGAGACTTCAAGAATGATGGAGTAATTTATACATAAATACAACATACCATGTCAGGAAAATACTCATAACAGTTCCTTTCCTTCTGTCTCACACTACGTTTCCACTTAGAGCCCACACATCATGACAATTTTTTTTAATAGCTGAAAACATTCTGGAAACTCTCCATCCTTCAGGGGTTTCCCCAAAGAGTCACAAACCTGCTTGACAGCATTTTTAGAATATACGTTCCCACACAAAAATCTCTAACTGCATCGTTCTGATTAAGCCATCCACTCCCTGATTGCTGGTGTGCAGTGCTCACACTTACTATATGAGGACAGTCCCTGGTATCGATCAACACTTGGTAGTAGGTGTGCGTTTTGCCCTTGACCTCTTTGGAACCTTGAGTTCCTGAGTTTTCTGTTTTACTGCGAGAGAGACACACAATGGGTTAATTTGCAGCATGAAGCTGGAGAATAATAAGCATAAACATGGCATGTTCCCACTTCAAACAGCAAGGGGTTATCTGGATATACCTTCAAAGCACTGATATGAGCAAACAGGGCAGAAAATTGTCAGGGTAACATTGGAAAAACATTTCAAAAGAACGAGAAGCATCATGAAAGTAACTTAAATAAGAATTCATGCAATCTCATTTACAGGATTTCTGACATCACTAATAGACTCTCTCAAACAGCAGTAATCCTGTTTATGTATCCCACTTGGGATTCACCAGATTTGTGTTAAAGTCACTATGATCAAATTGGAGAAATTTCTGGTGCAAACATTTAGCTTGAAGTTTAAAACAAATTACTCTGCTTCATTCCATTCACATTATGTAAATGAGAAACAAAAACAGAAATTGCTGGAAAAGCTCAGCAGGTCTGGCAGCATCTGTGAAAAAGAAATCAGAGTTAACGTTTCTGGTCGAGTGACCCTTCCTCAGAAATATTGGTTTTTCTTTCAGTTTTCACTTTGTAAATGGTTGTAGTAGCTCTGTCCTATTCTGTCAATCAAACTGGACAGTACCTTCAATAGAGTCCTTGGCAGTAACGTTCCCAAACCCAGCATTTGGACTTTGTGCTGGGCACACTGGGCTCCACCATGCCCTTCCCAACAGGTTATGGACTGGACCCTGTCTGCTAACTCAGCTCCTTAAGCATGCACTCCCCACTGTCTATCTCCCTCCCTGCTGAAAGTGTATACTCATTGCAATGATGAAACTACACAGGCATTATTCAATGCACCTGCCACTAACTGAGCACAGAAGGTGGTTAGACATGGGATATTCCTGGTCTATACAGCTAGTCACCATCTGGGATGTCATAGTTGTTTAGGATGTGCCTGCCATCACCAGGGCTCACAGCAGCCATGCAAATACAGATCAGAACTGAAACCCAGAATGCCCGAGCCAATTGAATAAGCTCACTGAGCTATTCTTCAAAACATTGAATAATCGCAAAAATGTAACCCTGGCAGTTAAGTTAGCTCTTTGTACATGATTAAAATGTCAAATCACAGATGTAATGGTGCAGGAGGCAATTCAGCCCATCATGTCTACACCAGCTCATGAAGAGCAGCATTATCTACTGCCAATCCCTTGCTTTTCTCCCCTCCCCAAACTCTTGCACATTAAACTAAAGGCAACTTATCTGAGAAATAGAAATCAGTGAAAGCCACGCAAATCATATTGGAATCTTGACAAACCACTCGTTAGCTTTAATGCTCAAGATTGATGAGCAAGATAAAATATTTGCCATCAACAAGCTGTTTTGAGGACCCTATCCTCTTACCTGTCAGAGCTGCAAGATGCGACATCTCGGTCATATAGCCTGGCATGCCAGGGGAACAGGACTATCCCTCGGTAACCAAACACACTGTGCAGAAATAGCTATAGGAAGAGGACATAAAAAGGTCAGAGGCTGCTGCAGTAATTCAGAATAAAGCTACACCATTACAGCCAGTGCTGAGAGCCACACTCCTGGCCAGAGCAACAATAATGCAAATGAAAGAAGCAGTCTATTTTGGTCTCAAATCTACTCTGCTCTGTTCTACTGTACAATATGATCAAAGTTAATCTTAGAATTCAACTCCCCTGCCAGGTGTGAGGGGACGTCAGTGCTGCTGGCTGGACCAGCCTTTATTGTTCATCCTCAACTGACCTTGAACAGAGTGCCTGGTGAGGCCTTTTCATAGGGCAGTTAAGAGGCAACCATATAGCCGTGGGTCTGCAGTCACAAACAGGCCAGACTAGATAAGGATTCCCTAACTTTAGTAAACCAGATAGATATTTACAACCATCTGCAATGGTTACACAGTTGCCATTTGAAAAGCTTTTATAAACTCAATTTTTTAAATTGAATTTAATTTTCAACAACTGCTCTGCTAGGATTCAAATTCATGTCCCCTGAATATTAGCCCAGGATTGTAGATGACTGGTCCAGTAACATGAACATTACACTATTACTTCCTCCAAACATCTCAGTGTCTAACTACATCAATCTTGAATATACTCTGGCTGGACATTTACAGCACTCCTAGCAAACAAAATTCCAGAAGTTCCAAACTCTCAGAATCAAGACATTTTTCATCTTAGTCCAAAATGGCTGAACTTCATAACCTGAGTCAGTGAACTGTAATTCTAGACCCATCCCAATATTCATGCTGTCAAATACTCTCAGAATCTGCTTTGTTTGAAAAAACTCTTCTCGCATTCTCCGAAACATCAAGCAAAGAGCAGTGAACAGCTCGTTCAGTACAAAGCCAAACAAGCAGCCAATGTCTGTACCCAGTATTCAATGCCAGAAAGTGAAGAGAGAGGGGGTTGGACTCACCATCTAAGGGACTGGGTCTTAGGGTGGGACAGTGGCTCAGTGGTTCGCACTGCTGCCTTACAGCGCCAGAGACCCAGGTTCAATTCCAGCCTTGGCCAAGCCAAGCTGCATTTTATGGCTTAGAAAGGGTGGATGCTGGGAAATTGTTTCTGTTAGGCGGGGAGACTAGGACCCATGGGCACAGCCTTAGAATTAGAGGGGGTCAATTTAAAACGGAAGTGAGGAGACATTTCTTCAGGCCAGAGTGGTGGGCCTATGGAATTCAATGTCATGGAGCACAGTGGAGGCCGGGACGTTAAATGGCTTCAAGACAGAGATTGATAAATTCTTGATCTCGCAAGGAATTAAGGGCTACTGGGAGAGTTTGGGTAAGTAGAGTTGAAATGCCCATGGACATCCAGTCCCTGTACACCTCCATCCCCCATCACGAAGGCCTTATCTTCACCATGGACATCCAGTCCCTGTACACCTCCATCCCCCATCACGAAGGCCTTATCTTCACCGTGGACATCCAGTCCCTGTACACCTCCATCCCCCATCACGAAGGCCTTATCTTCACCGTGGACATCCAGTCCCTGTACACCTCCATCCCCCATCACGAAGG
>NC_057737.1:401168-406003 GCF_004010195.1 Chiloscyllium plagiosum | reverse complement strand
CACGTTCCTCATTCCTGAAGAAGGGCTTATGCCCGAAACGTCGATTCTCCTGTTCCTTGGATGCTGCCTGACCTGCTGCGCTTTTCCAGCAACACATTTTCAGCTCTGATCTCCAGCATCTGCAGACCTCACTTTCTCCTCCTTGAAATACCCATCAGCCATGATTAAATGGTGGAGTGGACTCGATGGGCTGAATGGCCTTACTTCAACCCCAATACCTTCTGGTCTTAGAGAGTCCATGCCCACCCTTCCATCTAGGGACTGGGTCTTGGTGCGGATCTTCCGACCCGCCACCCGCCTATCCCTGCCCAGCCAACACCAGATGTCTGTTTCCAGCTTCACCCCCAGAGTCAGAGTCACTTTAAAGCTCCGCTCAAACACTTACCTGCCCAGTTTCATATTTTCCCTGTTGCTTGAGAGCCTCAAATACTCCAACTGGCTCCAAAACTTTGCCTTCAGGTCGATTCCTGGAATAACAAAAAAAAAGACGGATTTCAGAAGAGACCTCAATGACGGTATTGACAACCTGTAAGCTGCCTATGTACTCACAGTTACAGCCACATTTTTCCACAGCACAGGATACTGCCATTCCCGAAATATAAGAAAATTTAGTACAATTTACAGCTATTCAATGGCAAGTGACATTTGTGCTATTTAAGTGATAGGCAATGACTATCTTTAACAATAGAGGATCTAACCATCACCTTTTGACATTCAATGGCACGCTCATCACTGAATCCTCACCATCAACATCATAGTCCTTACTGTTGACCAGAAATTGAACCAGACTAGCCATCTAAATATTGGGGCTACACAGCAAGTCAGACGCTGGGAATTCAGGGAAATTCAGTCATGTGAAATGGCAGTTGCTGGCTTGGCCAGCATTTATTGTCCCCATCCCTAATTGCCCTGGAAATGGTAGTGCAGACCTACTCTCCTGAACCTTTGCATTCCATGGAGTATAGGTACATTGGCAATACCATTAGAGAGCTAGTCCAAAGATCTTGATTCAGCGACAGTAAAGGAACGGCGATCTATTTCCAACTCAGGATGGTGATTGGCTTGGAGGGGAACTTGCAGTGGAAGAGGCTCCCATGTATCTGCAGCCCTTGTCCTTTGAGATGGAAGTGGTCATGGATTTGGAAGGTGCTACCTGAGGATCTTTGGTGAATTTCTGCAGTGCATTTTGTAGATGGTACACACTGCTGCTACTGAGCGTCGTGGTGAACAGAGTGGACATTTGTGGATGTGGTCCAGAATGTGGTGCTAAGAAGTTCTCCTCCTCTCTCTACAAAGATCTGCGTCTCTCTCACTGCAACCCCCAGGTTGTCTCCTCTGCCCTGAAGCAGCTACCTCCCCCCAGCTCCATCCCCCTCCCATTTATCTCTCCACCCCGGAGACTCCCTGCCTCATTCCTGATGAAGGGCTTTTACTTGAAATGTCGATTTTCCTGCTCCTCGGATGCTGCCTGACCTGCACCACACTCTGGACTGTAGTCTCCAGTACCTGCAGTACTCATTTTCGCCGAGCCTATTTGTGGATGTGGTGCCAATTAAGTGGATTGCTTTTTCCTGGGCGGTGTCAAGCTTCTTGAGAGTTGTTGGTGTGGCTGCCATCACACCCCTTACTTTGCCTTGTGGATGATAGACGGGCTTTGTGGAGTGAGAAGGCGAGATCCTCGCTGCAGTATTCCTAACCTCTGATATGTTCTAGTAACTACTGTATTTATTTGGCTAGTCCAATTGAGATTCTTGTCAATGGTAACCTCTAGGATGTTGATAGTGGGGAATTCTGTGATAGTAACACCATTTAATGTCAAGGGACAGTGGTTAGATTGTCTCTTACAGTCATTGAGAGGTACAGCATGGAAACAGACCCTTCAATCCAACTTGTCAATTCCAACCAGATATCCTAACATAATCTCATTGAGCCAGCACATGGCCCAAATCCCTCTAAACCCTTCCTATTCACATACTTATTGGAGCAGGTCATTGCGTGGCAACTGTGTGGCAATCATGTTACTTTCCACTTTTCAGTCTAAGCCTGGATATTGTCCAGATCGTATTGCATTTAAACATTGACTGCTTTAGTATCTGAGGAGTTGTGAATGGTGTTGAACATTGCACCATCATCAGTAAAATCCTCAATTCTGGCATTCTGATGGAGGGAAGGTCATTGGTTCGACCTAAGATACTACCTTGAGGAACCCCTGTAGAAATATCCTGGTGTTGAGGTGACTGCTCTCCAATAACCACAGGCATTTTCCTTTGTGCCAGGTATGATTCCATCCAGAGAAATTGTCCCCAACATTAATTTCAGTTTTCCTAAGGCTCCTTGATGGGACATGCAGCCTTGATGTCAAGGCCTATCACTCCCACCTTCCCTCTGAAATGCAGCTCTTCTGTCCCATGTTTGAACCAAGTCTGTATTGAAGTCAGTGTCTGAGCCCTGGCAGAGCCCAAACTGGGTTGCTGAGTAGGTGCTACTGGATAGCACTGATTACAGGAACTTCCATCACTTTACTGATGATTGAGAGTGAACTGATGGGGCGGTAATTGGTTGGGTTGGATTTGTCCTGCTTTTTGTATACAGGACATACCTGGACAATTTTCCACCTTGTCAGGTAGCTGCCAGTGTTGTAACTGTACTGAAAAAGCTTGGCTAGGTGAGCAGCAAGTTCTGGAGCACAAGTCTTCACTACTATAACCGGAATGCTGTCAGGGCCCATAGCCTTTGCAGTATCCAGTGTCTCCAGCTGTTACTTGATATAATGTGGAATGAATTAAATAGGCTGAAGCCTAGTATCTGTAATGCTGGGGACCACTGGAGGAGGCCGTGATAGATCATCCATTCAGCATTTCTGGCTGAAGATTGCTGTGAATGCTTTCGCCTTATCTTATGCATCGATGTGCTGGGCTTTTCCATCATTGAGGATATCCGTAGAACATCCTTCTTCAGTGAGTTGTTTAGTTGTCCACAACTATCCATGACTGATGTGGCAAAAATGCATAACTTCTAACTGATGTGTTGGTTGTGCAATCGTATAGCTATATCTATCACTTGCTGCTTATGCTAAATAAAAAAAACAATAGAACTGCAGGCACTGGAAATCAGAAGCAAAAACACCAATTGATAGAAAATCTCAGCAAGTCTGGCAGCATCCGTGGAGAGAAACCAGATTTAACATTTCAGATCCGGTGACCGCTCCTCGGAACTGACGGTAATTGGAAGAGGTTGATTTTTATGAAAAGATAGGATTGGGGAAAAGAGAGCAAGGAGTAAATGATAGGTGGAGATTGGGCCCAAAGAGAGAGAGAGAAGAACAACTGGACAGACAAAGGAGTGGATAATGGTCAGCTGAGGAGAATGAATGGCTATTAATGGGGACTATTGGTGGCTAACAATGGTAGTGTGTAATAGTAGATTGTGTGATAACAAGGCCTGGTGTGTGGGAGTTGGGTTAAGGACATGAGAAAAGCTGCCTCAAGCCCAGGTTGTAGACTCCCCAAGCGGAAAACGAGGTGCTGTTTTTGCAGCTTGTGCTGAGCTTCACTGGTGCACTGCAGCTTGCCCACGACAGAGATGTTAGCCAGGGCACAGCGTGGTGTGTTCAAGTGACAGAGGCAACTGGGAGTTCAGGGTCTTTTTGCAGACAGAACATAGGTGTTCTGTGAACCAGTCACCCGGAGTCTACACTTCACTTCATTTCTCCAATGCAGAGGAGGCCACATTGTGAGCAGTGAATGCAATAGATTAGATTGAATGAAGTGCAGGTAAAATGCTGTTTCACCTGGATGGTGTGGTTGGGCGCTTGGATACTGAAGAGGGAAATAGTAAATGGGCATATCTTACACCTTCTGTGATTGCGGGTGAAGGCGTCATGTGTTTGGGGGTATTGGGAATGAACCACAGTGACCCAGAAGGAACAGTCCTTGTGGAAGGCTGACAAGAGAGGGTAGGGAAATGTGTGTCTGCTGGTAGCATTCTGTTGGAGGTGGCAGAAATTGTGGCTAATAATTCTCTGAATGTGGATGTGGGTGGGTGAGGACAAGGGGGACCATGTCACTCGTGGGAGGGAAAAAAAGGGGTTGAGGGCTGATGTATAGGAGGTGAATTGAACCAACTGTTTATACTGTTTGGCATGCAAGCAGTCCCATTTGTAGCTTCACCAGGTTGACACCTCATTTTCAGGTAGGCCTGGTGCTGCTCCTGGTATGCCCTCCTCCACTCTCATAGGTAGAAAGTGAAATTTGTTGACTTTGTCAGATCCCTAACACTTTTACCAAATTAGTTTCTTCCAGACATAGAATCAATACTTAAGCTCAACTGAAAGAGAAGGTACACTGTTTCTTCCAAAGTGGGTCATGTGGTCTAGATGATGTTACAAAAGGTGTAGGAGTGCACTGTACCTTTAAGAGAATTGAAAGCTAGCAGAACTACCTGACAGCACCAAGTGTTCTGAACAAGATACAATTTAACCTTTTGGTCCAGCAGCTAATGTAGCTGGTTGCCTGAGACTAAAACAAATTTGAATTAGGCCAATCAGTTTAAATTATAACCAAAAAAAATTCAAACTCCAATCAAGTTTGAATTTAGTATAATGACAATATTAAAAAGCAATTGTGGGGGAATCGAAGATGGCAGTGATCTGAGATAATCACACTGCAGAGCTTTGCATCGCAGCAGGAACAGGATGGTCCTTTAACCCACCCAACCCAGGTCATCAGGATTTCTTGGGGTGTTGGAAAAATTGTGGAGCCCCAAGAAACATTTAAAAATTGACTGACCTGTATTTTCAGCTGTCCAGAAATGCCTAAAAAGGGAGGAGGAGCATC
>NC_057737.1:400852-401112 GCF_004010195.1 Chiloscyllium plagiosum | reverse complement strand
GAGGCGGAGCATCCGAGGCCGGGCCTGCAGCTCAGCCTGCAGCAGCCTCGGAGCCGATTACTCTCCAGGACCTGGTGAACCAGCTCTCAAAATCTCGCGAGATGTTGGGGAAACAGATTGAAGAGAAGCTGGCTCCAGTCTCTCTCATGCTGCAGAAGCATGAGCAGCAGCTGGGAGACCTGGAGAAGGGGACGGATGAGGTGGAGCACAGGGTCACAGTGGTGGAAGCTGATGCCAGTTCATTCAAGGAAGAGATCCAA
>NC_057737.1:385220-396285 GCF_004010195.1 Chiloscyllium plagiosum | reverse complement strand
TGGGGAATATTTTATATTATTTGGGTTTAGTTTTGTACTATTTTTGTACTGTTTTGAATTGCATTGTTTTGTATTTGTTGTAATATTTAAAAATCTATTTTTTCTTAATAAAAATATATTATATAAAAAGCAATTGTATAATCATATACATTGGGGGTATAAAACCAAAACAAAATTGAACAGTTGGGGGAAGAATTGCCAAAGACCAACAGATGTAGGCTACTAGTCAGACCTCTCTGAGAGGTACCTGTCTAGAGAAGGAGTTTGCACAGAGAAAAAACATCGACAATGACCTGAAGAGCAAATCTACAGAGGAAGATACACAGGGAAGATTCGACAGCTGGCTGGAATTAAAATTTGAGTTTCTGGTAAATCTTAATCGGGAATTTATTGGTCTAATATTATAGAAGGGAAAGTAAAAGATAGGTTAGAGGAAGGAGTTGTAAATAATTGTTATACTCTAAGAAATGACGCTGTTAAGTTTTATTTTAAATAGTTATTGGCCTCTTGAATTTTCACAGATTACTGTGGGCGGCACGGTGGCACAGTGGTTAGCACTGTTGTCTCGCAGCGCCAGAGACCCGGGTTCAATTCCCGCCTCAGGCGACTGACTGTGTGGAGTTTGCACGTTCTCCCCGTGTCTGCGTGGGTTTCCTCCGGGTGCTCCGGTTTCCTCCCACAGTCCAAAGATGTGCAGGGCCAGGTGAATTGGCCATGCTAAATTGCCCGTAGTGTTAGGTAAGGGGTAAATGTAGGGGTAGGGGTATGGGTGGGTTCGCTTCGGCGGGTCGGCGTGGACTTGTTGGGCCGAAGGGCCTGTTTCCACACAGTAATGTAATGTAATCTAATCTAATCAAAGAATAAATTTTTTGATTTAAATTAAGCAGGGCGGGGGGTTACCCTGTGTCGTAACAAAGTTAATCCAAGGGCCCACATGCTTTTCTGCTGGTTTAGGTTTAAAAGAAAAAGCATACTTGCATCGCTGCAGTGCCTGTTACATCTTTGAGACATCCCAAAACACACAACTTCAGTGAAGTACTTTCACAGTGAAGTCATTGCTGTAATGTGGAGAAACATGGCAACCAATTTACATACAGCAAGATCCTACAATCAGCAATGTGAGAATGGTCCAGGAAATGAATTGTGATGTTGGTTGAGGGATAGTGAGGTCATAAATTATAGGAGCTAAAGTAGGCCCTTCCATTCATCAAGTCTGTTCCACCAATCAATGAGATCATGGCTGATTTGATAATTCTCAAATCAAAGAAAAAAAAAGATAATTCTCAAATCGATTTTGTTGCCTTTCCCATAACTCTTAATTCACTTATGGGTTAAAAATTTGACTCAGCCTTGAATATAATTAACAATTCAGCCTCTGCAGTAGATGTTATCCTCAAAGCAAAAAAAAGTCCACAACTGTGTCTTAAAGATGGAACCCTTTCTCTGTGACTGCGTCCTCTTGTCCTAGATTTTACTAAACATGGAAATAACCTTTTCACAATTACAATATTCTTTGGGGATTTGACAGGGTATGTTTCAATAAGGTTGCCTCTCATTCTTCTAAACTCCAATGAGTACAAGCCCACCAAATCTCTCCACTAAGAAAATCCCTCTATACCTTAGATAAGGAATCCAAAACTCATCACAATATTCCAGATGTGGTCCAAGTATTCCTTTGTATGAGACCAAACTTCCTACTCATCTTTCTTGTTGCAAAATGTTATTAATGGCTATAAAGGTTTTGGATGGAAGCATGTTTTGGAATTGGGACTGCTTTTTGTATAGAGTCACTCCCATGTCCTGATCCATCCATATCCCCTCTCCAGTTTCAAGCCTTGCTTCGTGTCCGTTAACAAGAGTGTGGTGCCTTGCCTCATGCCCCTACACCTCCCTGCATTCCAAAATCACCACTCTATCATCTTCTCCCAACACAGTTTGCTGTGTATTGTTCCTCGGGGCAAGATTCCAGATGCTTTATTACCCACTTTCTCAACCCGTCTTGTCAACTTCAATGATCCATACCCCAGGTCCCTCAGTTCCTGCTTTCCTTTAGAATTGTTTGCTTTGGTTTATAGTGGCTCTCCACGTTCTCCCAAACAAACATCTAACAACTCATAGAATTAAACTGAACCCGTCACTTGTCTCCTGAATCCACCAACACGTGCCTAGTATTTCCAATTTTTTGGGTCACCTGCCAACATTATAGGTGTCCTTTGTTAAAGTTCCAGTTTTTAACACGGAATCATTCCAAGTGGATTGCATAAACTACTAACTGTTGGAGCAGATGAATCTGCAGGGAATTCCCGAGAGATACAGGAATTGAGGATCTAGATTAAGGGGTCACCCCACCCCCCCTCAGGCTCAGGCCTGAGGCCGGGGCCTGAACCCCTGGCCTCCCGCTTACCTGGACGACAGGAGCCGGGCATGCTGCTGGCGCTGGCCCACACCGCAGGCCGAGCAAGCGGTCAGGGCCCGGAGCCGGAGCGCGGGGTTTGCGGCCAAAGCCGAGAAGCAGCGGCTCAGAGCCGGGGCCGCCATTGGTGCTGAGGGCCCGACGGTCAGCGAGTCCCGGACACACGGCCCAGCCCGGCCCGGCCCTGGGGATCGGCAATGCCCGAGTCCGCTCTCCTGTGGCGTCACTGCAGGCTCGGACCCCACTCTCTCTCCGGGCGACTCGGTTCTCTCTCTCTCTCCCCCCCGGGCTGCGGGCGGCCCCTCTTGGTCTCCTGCCCCGATCCCGGGAGTCTGCCCCGAACAAAGATGGCGGCGGCGGTCTGGCAGGTTGCCATGGAGACGGGGCCTATCGCGGCCTGAAGCCTGCGCCGCTGAGTCAAGGTCAGAGCCGTGAGTGCAGCTTGTCTCAGATAAAATAATGCAGGGGGGTGTTTTTGACTCATTAGCTGGAAATATATCGTAAAATTCAATACTCAGATGTACAAACTGAGCGGTAAACGTGACTTTGTTGTACAATTAGCCTGTATTTAAATAATTATTATTTTTGTAAACTTCACCGTTGTTTGTAAACGATTGTGCAAAATAAAGTTCTCATTCTTCAAATCCACATAAAATAGTCATAATATTTAATTATTTAGAATAGTTTCTGTGGCTGAAATGAAATTGTTACATTTCCAGGAGGTGTTACATTTAAACTACTTGTCATTGAATTTTCTTTTTAAATAATTGTCCTGTTTCTTTTTAATGTCTGTGTGTAACTTGTTCACAGGTTGTCTCCTTGCTACCCTGTCTGGTCCAGTCTTGGTTGCTCAGGGGACAATGGCATGTGCTCTGAGAGTCAGAGATTGCTTCAAGCAGCAACTCGACCTTGTCCTGAAAGAGGATCATTCTATCCCTGAGGATCTACATTCTGAACTCCACTCCTGCCTCAACAGTACCCATTCCCCCTGCACAGTCTCCTTCGACTTGCTGAGAAAACTTCATAAATTCTTACAAGAGAAAGGTGAGTAATCTAGTTCTGGAATAGTTATATTTGTGTTAATAGAATGGCTGCTGTGTATTAGATCTTAGCTAGTACATTATTATCTGTCCAAATTTGGTATGGTTCTGCTGAACCAGGGCTGGCACAGTTCTGATGAAGTTCCTCAACCTTTAGCTAGTATTATTAACTGCACTATCTCTTTTTTCAGGCTTGATCTCTTTTCAAACTTTGGTTTTTGGCTTTGCCAAAGCTTTCTCTTTATTTATAGATACTGCAAGGCCTACTGAATATTTCCAGTATTTTGTTTTTACTTACAATAAAAGTCATGTTTTCCATAGCTGTTTAAATTATTTTGTGTCTTTTATTTTGCTCATTCACAATCAGTGGGTGTCCTGGCTGGGCTAATATTTATTGTCTATGCCAAATTGCCGTACAGAAGGTAGCTGTGAGCCACTGTCTTGAGCTGTTGCAGTCCTTTGGGTGTAGGGACACCCACAGTTCTATTAGCAAAGGTATTGTAGGATTTGGAACTAATGACAGCGAAGGAATGATGATATCACTCAAATCTTAGGGCCACTTAAGGTCAGAAGTGAGGATGTTCGCTGATGATTGCATAATGTTCAGCACCATTTGTGACAACTCAGATAATGAAGTAGTCTGTGTTCAGTGCAAAAAGACCTGGACAATATCCAGGCTTGGGCTGATACATGGCCAGTAGCATTCAAACCACACAGATGCCTGGCACTGAGAGAATGTAACCATTGCCATTCATATTCAATTGCATTACCATCACTGAATCCCCCACTGTCAACGTCATGGCGGTAACCATTAAACAGAAACTGAATTGGACTGGTCATATAAATACTGTGGTTGCAAGAGCAGGTAAGAGGCCAGAAGAAGAGTCACTGGACTCGAAACATTAACTCTGTTTTAACTCTCACAGATGCTGAGTTTCTCCAATATGTTTTGTTTTGTTTGTTTCCGATAATAATTTGCCTTCCTGTTTTTAATCCCAAAGTAGACAACCTCCCATTTATCCACAATATACTGCATCTGCCATGCAGTTGCCCACTCACTCAGCTTGTCCAAATCATACTGAAGCATCTCCGTATCTTCTTACAACTCTTCCCCCCCTCCCCCGTTTATGTCATCCGCAAATCTGGAGATATTACATTTTGTTCCCTCACCTGAATCATTTCTGTATGTGAATAGCTGGGGTCTAAGCATCAATCCCTGTGGTGGCCCACTAGTCACTGCCTGCAATTTGGAAAAAGACCCATTTATTCCTACTCTTTGTATCCTATCTGCCAACCAGTTTTCTTTCCATTTCAACACACTACTTCCAATCCCATGTAACTTGAATTTTACACACTAATTTCTTACCTGGGACTTTGTTGAAAGCCTTCTGAAATAAACGATATCCTTTGGCTCCCCTTCAATAACTCTTGAGTTGCATCCTTGAAGAATTCCAGTAGATTTGTCAAGCAACTCTTTTGTAAATCTGTGCTGACTTTTTCCAATACTGCCATTGTTTTGTAAGTGCTCAGCTTTTAATTCTTTTACAATGGACTCTAGCATTTTCCCTACCATTGATGGCAGACTCGATGGTCTATAATTCACAGTTCTCTCTTGGTTACATTAGCTAACATCCAATCCGTAAGAACTGTTTCAGAGTCTGTAGAAGCTTTGATGACCACCAATGCCTTTTTTTAAGGCCACTTCCTTAAGTATTCTGTGATGTAGATTACTCCTCACTAGACTTTGTCTTCACAGCATTTCAAGTGTGTTATTTGAGTCCTCCTTTGTGAGCGCAAAGTTTAATTGCTTAGCTATTCCTCTGTTCCCTATTATAAATTTCCCTGTTTCTAACTGTAAGGGACTTGTATTTGTCTTCACTAATCTATTACTCTTCATACACTTGTAGAAGCTTTTACAGTCAGTTTTTTTTTAAGTTCCCCACAAGCTTACTCTCATATTCTATTTTCACTTTCTTAATGAATCCTTTTTTCCTCCTTTTTTTGAATTCAAAACTGCTCCCACTCCTCAGGTGTGTTGCTTTTTTCTGGCCAATTTGTATGCCTCTTCCTTGGGTTTAATGCTACCTTTGTCTTCCCTTGTCATCATGGTTTGGTTATCTTTCCCTTTTCACTTTTGCAAGAGACCGGAATGAACAATTGTTGGAGTTCACTTGTGCTCTTAGTATGCTTTTCTTTGCCTTTCCACTGTCATCTCTTTAAGCAATGTTTGCTCACAGGTCATGGATGTCACTGGCTGGCCAGCATTTGTGCTGGTCCCTAACTGCCCTTGAGAAGGTGGAGTGACCATACTTCCTGAAGCAGTGCAGTTCATGTGCTGCAGGTTGACCCACAATGCCTTTGAGAGGGAAATCCAGGGTGTTGACTCTGTAATTTATTTTTAAGTCCGAATAGTGAATGCATGGAAGGGAACTTGAAGGTAATGGTGCATCTCCTGCCCTTGTCCTTCGAGTCAGTAGATTAGAAGGAGCTAAGGATAGTGGGCGAATTTCTGCAGTACATCTTGCAGATAGTACACACTGCTGCTACTGAGCATCAGTGGTGGAGGGGTGGATGCTTGTGGATGTGGTGCCAATGGTGTCAAGCTTCTTGAGTCTTATAGCTGCACTCATCCAGGCAAATGGGGAGTATTCCATCACACTCCTGACTTGTGCCTTGTAGATGGTGCCTTTGGGAGTCAGGAGTGTGAGTTACTCACTAGTGTATTTCTAGCCTCTGACCTGCTCTTGTAGCTACTGTGTTTATGTAGCAAGTCCAGTTGAGTTTCTGGTCAATAGTAAACTACAGAATGTTGTATATGGGTGGATTCAATGATGGTAACACCATTCAATGGTGTTACCACTGCAATGGTGGTTAGATCATCTCTTAATGGAACAGGTATTTGCCAGGCAATTATGTGGCATGAATGTTACTTTCCACTTTTTAGCCTGAACCTGGATATTGTCCAGATCTTATTGCATTTAAACATGGCCTGCTTCAGTATCTGAGGAGTCACAAATGGTCCTGATCATTGTGCAATCATTGGCGAACATCTCCACTTCTGGTCTTATGATGGAGGGAAGATCGTTGATGAAGCAGCTGAAGATGGTTGGGCCTGGACACTAGCCTGAGGAACCTGTGCAGAGATGTTCTGGAGCTGAGGTGACTAACCCCGAACAACCATAATCATCATCCTATGTGCCACGTATGACTCCCATCCAATAAGGAGTTGTCCCTGATGCCCATTAATTCCAGTTTTGCAAGAGCTCCTCGACGCCACACTCGGTCAAATGCAGCCTTGATATCAAGGGCTGTCATTCTCCCCTTCCCTCTGGAATTCAGCTCTTTTGTCCATGTTTAAACCAAGGCTGTAATGAGGTCTGGACCTGAGTGGCCCTGGGGGAACACAAACTGAGCAGGTTATTGCTGAGCAGATGCTGCTTGATAGCACTATTGATGACACCTTGATCGAGAGTAGACTGATGGTTGTAAGTTTGCTTGGTGAGCTGGAAGGTTTGTTTTCAGACCTTTTGTCACCATACTAGGTAACCTCATCAGTGAGCCTCTGGTGAAGATGATGTTACCTAGTGTGGTAACAAAATGTCTGAAAACAAACCTTCCAGCTCACCGAGCAAACTTACAACCTTGAACCTCAACCTGAGCTACAAATCTTCTCAAATTGCAAAGTAGACTGATGGGATTGTAATTGGCCATGCATTTTTTACGTACAGGACATACCTGGGCAATTTTCCACATTAACAGGTAGATGCCAGTGTTGTAACTGTACTGGAACAGCTTGGCTCGGGCAGTGGCAAGTTCTGGAGCACAAGTCTTCAGTACTATTGCTGGAATGTTGTCAGGTCCCATAGTCTTTGCATCATCCAGTGCCCCCAACTGTTTCTTGATATCATGTGGAGTGAATTGATTTGGCTAAAGACTGGTATCTATGATGGGGACCACGGGAGGAGGCCAAGATAATCATCCACTTGGCACTTTGGCTGAAGATTACTGTAAATGCTTTAGCCTTACCTTTTGCACTGATATGTTGGTCCCTTCCATCATTGAGTTGGGGATGTTTGTGGAGCCTCTTCCTGTAGTGAGTTGTTTAATTGTCCACCACCATTTACGACTGCATATGACAGGATTGAAGAGCTAGGACCTGACTGTTGGTTGTGGGATTGCTTAGCTCTTTTTATCACTTCCTGTCTATGCTGTTTGGCATATAAGTTGTTCTGTTTGGCTTCATCAGGTTGACACCTCATTTTTAGATATGCCTGCTGTTGCTCCTGGCATGCCCTCCCGCACTCTCCATTGGACCAGGGTTGGTCCCCTGGCTTGTTGCTAATAGTTGAGTGGAGGATATGTTAGGCCATGAGTTTGCAGGTTGTGTTGGAGTACAATTCTGCTATTGATGGCCCTCAGGGCCTCATGGATGCCCAGTGTTGAGTTGCTAGATCTGTTTGAAGTCTATCCCATTTAGTGCAGTGATAGTGCCACATGATACGATGGAGGTTATTCTCAATGTGAAGGACTGTGGTGGTTGCTCTTACCAATACAGTCATGAATAAATGCATCTGCAGCTGGCAGACCGATGAGGATGAGGTCAAGTATATTTTTCCCTCTTGTTGGTTCCCTCAATTCCAGCCGCAGACCCAGTCTAGCAGCTCTGTCCTTTAGACCTGACCAGCTTGATCAGTAGCACTGCTGCCAAGCCACTGTAGGTGGTGGACGTTGACATCCCCCACCCAGAGAACATTTTGCATCCTTGCTACCTTCAGCGTTTCCCCTAAGTGTTGTTCAACATGGAGGAGTACTGATTCATCAGCGGGGGGAGGTTGTTAAGTGGTAATTAGCAGGAAGTTTCCTTGCTTCTGTTTAACCTGAAATCACAAGGCTTCATGAGATCTGCAGTCAATGTTGAGAACTCCCAGAGTAACTCCCTCCTGACAGATATTCACTTCCCATCCCTGGTCACCCGACAGCTATGTCTCCAAGACCCAATTACGTTATATCTGTTTTTATCTATTTGTGTAATTCATTCATTCATGTTATTGTGAATGCTCTGTGGATGAAGAAGCAAAGCCTTGCACCTCATCTTTTTAATGTTACTTGTCCCATTCTCATTTTTCACTGTGTCCCTGTTGATCCTGGCCTTTGCTTCCTCTGTCTATCAATCACTTTTCTTGTTCCCTTTCCTGTCTTTTGTTCTTGTCCTTGATTCCATTTCCTCTGACTCCCTGCATAGGTTCCCATTACCCAGCCATTTTAGTTTAAAACCACCCCAACCACTTGACTGAATGCTGCCCTGGGATAGCCCTGCTCAGGAGTAACCTGTCCAATTTGTACTATCTAACCTTCCTCAGATCCAGTCCCAAAGCCCCAAGGATCCCAATCCCAAGATTGCTGTCTTTGAGGTTCTACTTTAAACTTACTTCCTAACTCTCTAAGGTTTGATTTTAGTACCTCCTTTTTTTAATCTATGTCATTTGTACCAATGTGTGCCATCACCACTGGCTGTTTACCTTCCCCCTCCGGAATGCCTGTAGCTTCTCTTAGATTTCCTTGACCTAGCATGAGCGAGGCAACATACTATTCTTGTTTGTGAACACAGAAACACCTTTATATTCCCCTTACAATCAAATTCCCTTTCACTGTTGCATTCCCACACTTGTTAATGGCCCCTTTGCAACTGAGTCAATCGTGATGCAACAAATTTGGCTATTGCTGCTTTCCCAGGCAAAAGTGAACTGCAGCTGCTGGAAACCAGAGTTTAGATCAGAGTGGTGCTGGAAAAGCACAACAGGTCAGGTAGCATCCGAGGAGCAGGAAAATCGATGTTTCGGGCTAAAGCCCTTCATCGGGAATAGAGGCAGGAAGCCTTCAGGATGGAGAGATAAATGGGGGGTGGTGGGGCTGGGGAGAAGGTAGCAAAGAGTACAGTAGGTGAATGGGGATGGGGATGGAGGTGATAGGTCAGAGGGGAGGGTGGAGTAGATAGGTGGGAAGGGACATGGGCAGATCGGACAAGTCATGGGGACAGTGCTGAGCTGGAAGGTTGGAGCTGGGGTGAGGTGGGGGAAGGGGAAATGAGGAAACTGTTGAAGTCCACATTGATGCCCTGGGGTTGAAGTGTTCTGAGGCGGAAGATGAGGCGTTCTTCCTCCAGGCGTCGAGTGGTAAGGGAGTGGCGGTGAAGGAGGCCCAGAACCTGCATGTCCTCGGCAGAGTGGGAGGGGGAGTTGAAATGTTGGGCCACGGGGCGGCGAGGTTGATTGGTTCGGGTGTCCCGGAGATGTTCCCTGAAGTGCTCTGCGAGGAGGCGTCCATATTTCTGACTCAGTTGGCTAAATATCATCAAGTCCTCCCCCTCGAATAAATCTCCAAAACAAGAGATTCCCTTATTCTCCCATAGCCTAAAGCCGGAGTCTATTGCCCCAGGTTTAAATCCTGGGGCTCCCGCCAATGGGGTAAATGGCGAGGTCTTGCCTCATTATCCTCCAAGCTTTCACCGTATTCAAAATGATTGGGCTCTTACACTTCTCAGTCACGGATTTCATCTTATCAATGAATAATAGATTAACTAGGGGACATCTTGGCTGCAAGGCTTCAACTTCAAGCCAAATCGACCCCGAATCCTCCTGTACCCAGTCACCCACATATGTTCGCAGGGTGCTTATTTGATATCTCTTCAAGCCCGGAACGTCGATCACCACCACCTACCCCCCTCTTCTCAATTGCCAAGATAAATAACAGTGGTGAAAGAGGACATCCCTGCCAGCTGTCTCTCCCAATACTAAAGTTATCTGACTTGTACCGTTTGTAATGACTGCTGCCTTCGGATCATTATATAACACTGCGACCCACCTAACAAAGGCTCCCACCAGACCAAAGCTCTCTAAGACCCCAAACAGGGATGGCCATTCTACCCAGATAAACACCTTTTCTGTGTCTAGGGAGATCACGAAACCTGGGATCAATTTTTGCCGGCATACCTGCACGATGTAGAGTACCTTCCTGATATTGTTGGAGGAGCTACGGCCCTTGGTAAAACCCGTCTGATCTTCTTTTATAATATAGGCCAATACCTTTTCCAACCTCAGGGCCAGCACCTTTGACGAAAGTTTAAAGTCCATATTCAACAACAAAGTTGGTCTGTATGAAGCACATTCTTAGGGTCTTTCCCCTTCTTGAAAATAAGAGCGATGTTAGCCTTCCTGAGAGGGCAGAAGACAATCCTCTGTGTGTGAATAGCTCTACATCCCCAATAGTGGCTTTACCAACACACATATGAATTCCTTATAAAACTCACTCTGGAATCCATCTGGCCCCAGTGCTTTGCCACCCTGGAGATGTTTTATTGCTTCCTGCACCTCTTGTATCGTCATAGAGTCATAGAGATGTACAGCATGAAAACAGACCCTTCGGTCCAACCCGTCCATGCCGACCAGAAATCCCAACCCAATCTAGTCCCACCTGCCAGCACCCGGCCCATATCCCTCCAAACCCTTCCTATTCATATACCCATCCAAATGCCTCTTAAATGTTGCAATTGTACCAGCCTCCACCACTTCCTCTGACAGCTCATTCCATACATGTACCACCCTCTGTGTGAAAA
>NC_057737.1:371409-384656 GCF_004010195.1 Chiloscyllium plagiosum | reverse complement strand
TGAGATCTAACCTTGCTAATCAGTCTCCCATGGGGAACCTTGTCGAATGTCTTACTGAAGTCCATATAGATCACATCTACTGCTCTGCCCTCATCAATCTTCTTTGTTACTTCTTCAAAAAACTCAATTAAGTTTGTGAGACATGATTTCCCACGCACAAAACCGTGTTGACTATCCCGAAGCAGTCCTTGCCTTTCCAAATACATGCACATCCTGTACCTCAGGATTCCCTCCAACAACTTGCCCACTACTGAGGTCAGGCTCACCGGTCTATAGTTCCCTGGCTTGTCTTTACCGCCCTCCTTAAACAGTGGCATCACATTTACCAATCTCCAGTCTTCCGGCACCTCACCTGAGACTATCGATGATACAAATATCTCAACAAGAGGCCCAGCAATCACTTCTCTAGCTTCCCACAGAATTCTCAGGTACACCTGATCAGGTCCTAGGCACATTTAACAGGGAGGACTGTTCCGCATTTGTACCGGGGAGGTCCAGGTTCTCAAAAAAGGACTGCATTCTCACTGCACCGTCTTCGCTGCCCTCTGACCGGTATACCTCTGCAAAGTATTCCCTAAATCTAGCACTGATCTTTTTAAACTCACAGGTAACTGTTCTAGCCCTCTCCCTGATAGATATAATGGATTGGGAAGCATTGTTCTTTCTAGCCAGATATGCTAGATATCTAACTGGCTTATCTCCAAATTCAAACAACCTTTGCTTAGCAAAGGAGACCCCTTTTTGTTTTGCCACCTGTGTGTGCAATGAGTCGACAGCAGCCCGGAGAGCCATGACCCACTGCAGCTTGACCAGTGAAGGCCCATTATAATATGCTTCTTCAGCTACCTTCAGCCGGGCCTCCAACATCCACAGCTGCAACCCCCCCCCCCCCCCCCTCCCGCCTCCTTCTCGTTGTTGAAAATGAAATGATCACGTCTCGTAAATGTGCCTTAATGGCCTCCCAAAGTATTGCTGGATTACTGGCTGTATCCGAGATGATATCCCAGAAGGCCCTGAACTCTCTTGTAATGTACTCAACAAATTTGCTATCCCTTAACAGGAATGGGTCCATGCACCAGTGCCGTACATCTATTCTACCACACTTAATTTTAACATCGTAAAAACACTGGTGCAACGTCCGAGGTAGTTATATTCCCAATTTCGCAAAGCAATGTTCTGTCCAAACAGGCCAACGGCATAAAGAACATGTGGATTCGCGTGTGACACTTGGGTGGGTTGCAATAAAAAGTAAAGTCTCTTCCATTCAGGTGGAGATGCCTCCACACATCCACCAATTCCAAATCCTCACACGTTCACCAACTGTCTAGGTTAGGTGGGTGACCCTGCCAGGCCCCTCGGCATCCTGTCTACCCCGGGATCCATTAGGCGGTTAAAATCCCCTCCTATGATCGTACAGCGCACCCCAAGTTTCATCAGTTTAGTAACTGCATAAATTAGTAATTTAAGAGGGTGCACCAGGGGACAATAAACCTCAGGACGCCATATTCTTCTCCGTGTATTAGAGCTTTAAGAATAATGAACCATCCATCTTCGTCCTTAATTTGCTCAGTTACCTGGAATGGGAGGTTCCTTCTTACCAGCATAAACACTCTCCTTTTGGAGGTAAAGGAGGAGACTAATACCCTTCATAACCCCCTGTGTCAGTTTTGGATGTTCCTTATTGGTTAGATGCGTCTCCTGCAGCAGGGCAATGTCCACCCTTTCCTAAGGCATGACAGCAACTTCTTTCTTTTAAGGGGGGGAATGGCTCCCTTTTACGTTCCAGGTTCACCACTTGAACAAATCACTAGCCATGGTCGTCCAGGGCAGCCTTTGGTTCCCCAATAGGAGGAAGCTTATCTGAAGTGCAGCAAACAAGGAAAACATTAACTCTATAAAATCTAAATTCTACTCCTATGAAAACTACTATAACTAAAAAACTAACCACTACAGTTAACTTAAACAAACACCCAAATAAACCCCAATTCACTAGAGAGCTCCCCCCCTTATGCATAGGGGGCAATCCTCCCAATCCTCGCTACCATCCTGGCACCTTCCAGCTGAGGCCATGCCCCAGTCCCAGGCAATTCACCGATAAAGAAAACATGTTATTTACATTCTGAGAGTTAACAATGGACACACACACCTCTTCTCCATACATCTTAACTGCAGATATAGCCACCCCAATCCAGAAAAGGACAGCAAAAAAAATCCCAGACAATAATCAACCGACCGATGGATAATCTTAACAGGCAGCCCGACATTACTTGGCTCTACTGCACTACCTGTTCTGTCTCCTCATGTCTGTGTTGTTTATCCATCTATGTTTTACCAGGATGTTGCCTGGTCTGGAGGGAAGGTCTTATGAGGAAAAGCTGAGAGACTTGGGTCTGTTCTCATTGGAAAGAAGAAGGCTAAGGAAGGATTTGATAGAGACATACAAGATGATCAGAGGATTAGATAGGGTCGACAGTGAAAGTCTTTTTCCTAGGATGATGACGTCAGCTTGTACGAGAGGGCACAACTACAAATTGAGGGGTGATAGATTTAAGACAGATGTCAGAGGCAGGTTCTTTACAGAGAGGGTGGTAAGGGCGTGGAATGCCCTACCTGCTAATGTAGTCAACTCAGCCACATTAGGGAGATTTAAACAATCCTTAGATTAGCACATGGATGATGATGGGATAGTGTAGGGGGACGAGCTGAGAATAGTTCACAGGTCGGCGCAACATCGAGGGCCGAAGGGGCTGTTTTGTGCTGTATTGTTTTATGTCCTATGTTCTATAACTTTTACTATATGATATACAGTTTAAACCATCTACTGTCTTAATATTACTATATTCCTTAATTGGCATCTAGTACAGGATGAGAAAATATTTCCTCCAATTAAGTATTTGGAAGGTAGAAGCCATTGTCTTCACTCCCAGTCATGAACTCCATTCCTTAACTTCCTGTGTCTTAATTTTCAGCACGTTCCATTCTCTTATTGTCTCTGTGATCAATAACTTATCCTGATTCTCAGCTTAAAAATCTTGATTTTAAAATTCTCACTCTTTGTTTTTGAATCTTTCATGGTCTCATCCCTCTGTATGTCTGTAATCACATCAGCTCCACAACCTCCTGAGGTCTTAGCACTCATCTAATACTCTCCCCTTGACTATACCTATTTTTAATTACTCCACCATTGGTGGCTATGCTGTCAGTTGCTTAACCCTAGTCATTGGACTTCCTATCTTAAACTCTCTACCTCACTACCTTGCTTTTCTCTTTTAGAACTTACCTCTTTACCAAAGTCATTTTTCATCATTTCTGCTAGTGTAGCTCAGTGTTATTGTTTGTGTTATACTATTCTCTCATGCAGCATCTTGGATTGTCTCAACCATAGATAAAGATGAAACTAAAGCACTTTTAGCATGTTTAAGGTGCTATATAAATACAAGATGTTGTTTTGTTTGCAGGGTTCCCTGTGTATCTGCATGAACTTGTGGAAGGAGCAGAAATATTCACACCAGAAGTAAAGCTGCCAGAGAGGGTGGGTATACTCACTTAAACACTGAAAGGGATGTGACTGATGCTATCCTTAAGGGCAGCAAAATACCCTCCCCCCTCCTCCTCCCATCTAAAATCATTGTGTTGGTTTGCTTTTGAGATATAACAGAAATCTCAACACTGTTATCCTGTAGCATGTTGTATTGATCAGTTGTATAAGCTGATGTCATATAGGTCATTGGATGTTTCTTTGAGAAATGCTGTTATAATCAGTTGCTGCTTTGGTAATTTCTGCAATTCCAGATCTCTATGCATGATTATCTCTCTTATCAAATTCATAACTCTTGGCCAGGAGTAGAATTCCTCACATCTCTGTCCTTTAAAACCTAGGTTTGGTGTCATGCGTTAAATTTACTTTATCCTTATTCTACTGTGGTTCATCTGTGCTGTCCTGTACTTTGGCCTTTGGATTTTCATCTGGATTTCTCAATCATTTAAAAATAATTTGAAATTCCCTGAACTAAAAGTATTGAGCCCCTAAACTCCTCAATAGAACCTACTGTATGACTGTTATGTGTTCTGAGTGAAGATGGGAATATAAAATTTAATTTTAGGCTGGAGCTGAATTGGGGTCGATATTGGTGGTTTAATGCAAGGGTGTCAATGGTGACCATAAAATTGTGATTTTTAAAAATTCTCTCTACCAATCACTGATCAATTCTTGGCCAGTCCAAGAGTGCAGCGAGGATGTCAGGTTGCTTTTAACTGATATTCAATTCTCAATATCTCATTGTCTTATTAATGAGAAAGTCCCCAAATCTCTTCCCAGTCTGTGCTGAATTAACAAATGTCAACCTTAACATTCCTGTACAAAATGCCTGCAATGCTCCAAGTGCTGACCACTATCCATTACTTCACACTGCTACGTTCATGTGTCTGGATGCTGATGTCAAGAGTAGGCCTGCTTGTGTCTGCACCCTGCTGACTCCAGTGGCATCCACAGAACACTTACTTGGCTGAGGTGTGAGTGAACAGCAACATTCTGGGAACCTTGACCAAGTAGGAGTGGGCAGGAGGGGAAGCTGGATGGGGAGTCTTATCTTTTTGAATATTAAGCAAGTTTTGAAATGTTAAAATATCCTCTTCTCATGTCACATGGTTGTCTCTTTCAGAACCCAGAATTGATAGCCCGATTGGAAAAGATCAAAGCAAACCTTGCAAACGAAGAGTATAGGCGCATTACCAAAAATGTCAACTGCCAGGTGTTATCACTTACTTCAATATTTCTAATTTTCTATCTTTCACATTTGCTGGATCTTTTTATTCTTTGTTTTATTCCTTCGTGGATGTGGATATCGCTGGCTAAGACAACATTTATTCCCCATTCATACTTGCTTCTGAACTGAGTGACGGCTTGACCATTTCAGAGGGCAGTTAAAAGTCAGCCATGTTGCTGAGAGCCTGGAGTCACATGTAGGCCTGATTGAGTATGGATGGGAGATTCCTTCGCTAAAGGACATTAGTGGATGGATAGTTATGAAAATTGGCAGTTGTGATGTCATAGAGTCATACAGCACAGAAACTGACCCTTCGTTCCAACCAGTCAATGTTGACAAGTTTCCCAAACTAGTCCTATTTGCCTGTGTTTGGTCCATATCCCTCTAAGCATTTCCTGTTCATGTACCCATCCAAATGTTGTTTGAATGTTGTAACTGTACACGGCTCTTACAACTTCCTCTGCCAATTCATTCCACACACAAACCACCCTCTGTATGAAAACATTGTCCCTCAGGTCCCTTTTAAATCTTTCTCCTGTCACTTTTTAAAAATATGCTCCATAGTTTTGAACTCTCCATCCTAGGGAAAAAACCTTTGCTATCTAACAAATTTGTTAGAGTTCTTTGAAGTGATCAGAAAGGTTGATGAGTCTAGGGCATGAGAAAAAAGAGCAGGATTTCAAGAAGGCCTTTGATAAGGTTCCACATGGTAGGCTGCTCTGGAAGGTGAGATCGCATGGAATTCAGCAGGAGCTGGCAAATTGGATATACAATTGGCTTGATGGTATGAAGCAGAGGGTAATAGTGGAAGGATGCTTGTCAGACTGGAGGCCTGTGATGAGTGGAGTGTTTCAGTGCTGGGCCCATTACTGTTTGTTATCTTTACCAATGAGTTGTATGAGAATGTACAAGGCATGATTAGTAAGTTTGCAAATGACACTGAAATAGATGGTATCGTGGACAATGAGAAAGTTTATCAGAAATTGCAACAGAACCTTGATCAGCTGAGGAAGTGGGCTGAGAAATGGCAAATGGACCTTAATATAGATAAGTGGGAGATGTTGCATTTTGGAAAGTTAAATCCCTGTAGAAGTTTCCTGTTGAATGGTAGGGCCTTCAGGAGTGTAGTGGAACAGAGGGACCTTGGAGTTCAGGCGCATGGTTCTCTGAAAGTGGAGTCACAGGTAAACAGAGCAATGAAGAAGGCTTTGGCACCACTGGCCTTCATCAGTCAAGGATTTGAGTATAGAAGTTGGGGAGTTATGTTGCGGTTGTACAGGATGTTAGTGAGGCCACACATGGAGTATTGTATTCAGTTTTGGTCATCTTGCTTTCAGAAGGATTCCTGATGAAGGGCTTATGCCTGAGACGTTGACTCTCCTGTTCCTCGGATGCCTGACCAGCTATGCTTTTCCAGCACCACACTCTCGACTCTGATCTCCAGTCTTCACTTTACCCTTTCGGAAGGATGTTATTAAACTGGAAAGAGTGCAGAAGTAGTTTACAAGGATGCTGCCAGGACTGAGTTATACTAGGAGATTGGACAAACTAGGACGTTCTTCCGTTGCACATGGGAGACTAACGGGGAATCTTATAAAAGTGTATACGGTCATGAGAGGCATGGATAGGGTGAATGTATTAATTTTCATTTTCCCAGGGTTGGGGAATCGAGGACTAGAGGGCAACAGTTTAAGGTGAGAGGAAAAAGAATAATTGGGAACCTGAGGGGCAACTTTTTTACACAGAGGAGGTATGCATATGAAATAAGCTACCAGTGGAAGTGGTTGAGGCAGGTACATTAACAACAGTTAAAAAGCATTTGGACAAATACATGGATAGGAAAGGTTTGGAATGATATGGGCCAAGTGCAGGGAAATGGGGTTAGTGTGGATGGACAGTTTGGTCAGCATGGACCTGTTTGAGTCGAAGGGCCTGTCTCCGTGCTGTAGAACTCTGACTCTACCTAAACCCCTCATGATTTTATAAAGCTCTATACGGTCACCCCTTAATCTACTGTGCTGCAGTGAAAAAAAGTCTCAGCCTATCCTTGAACTCTCCATTCCTGGCAACATTCTGGTAAATCTTTTCAGGACCCTCTCCAATTTAATAACATCCTTCCTACAGCAGGGTGACCAGAACTGGACCCCTCAAAACAAAGAACATTTACAGCCCAGGAACAGGCCCTTCCGCCCTCCAAGCCTGACCTGATCCAAATCCACTCTCTCTAAATCTATCACCCAATTCCTAAGGATCTGTGTCCCTCTGCTCCCCACCTACTCATGCATCTGTCCAGATGCACCTTAAATGAATCTACCGTGCCTGCCTCTACCACCTCTGCTGGCAACGCGTTCCAGGCACCTACCACCCTCCGTGTAAAGTACTTCCCATGTGTATTCCCACTTAAACTTTCACCTCTCACCTTGAACACATCACCTCACCCTGGGGAAATAGCTTATCTCTATCCACCTTTTCTATACCCTTCATGATTTTGTAGACCTCAATCAGGTCCCCCCCTCAATCTCCTTTTATTTAATGAAAACAATCCTAATCTGCTCAACCTCCCTTCATAGCTAACACCTTCCATACCAGGCAACATCCTTGTAAACCTTCTCTGCACCCTCTCCAAAGCGTCCACATCCTTTTGGTAATGTGGCGACCAGAACTGTACACAGTATTCTAAATGCGGCCCAACTAAAGTCTTGTACGATTTTAACAGAACCATGTTGCCCATCCCTGATAAGCCCATTCTTTTCCAAATATAAATAGATTTTATCCCTCGGTACCCTCTCTAGCAACTTTCCCACCACTGTTGGGAGGCCTGTAGTACAGCCCCAACAATGTAACTCATCCTTCTTATTTCTCAGCTCTACCCATAATGCCTCAACTGTTCAAGCCCTCCATAGTGTCCCCCATTAGCACAGCCGTGATATCATCCCTGACCAGCAATGCAACTCCTCCCCCCTTGTTCTTCCCTCCCTGTCCTGTCTGAAGTGTCTATAACTTGGAACATTTAGTTGCCAATCATGCCTTTTCTTCAACCAAGTGTCTGTGATCGCAATAACATCATTTTCCCAGGCACCAATCCAAGCCCTAAGTTTATCTGCCTTACCCACTATACTCTTTGCATTAAAGTATATTCACTTTAGGCCACCAGTTCTCTTGCGTTCATCTGCTCTCTGCCTACTCTTCTCTTGGTAATTCTAAGTTCATGATCCTTACAGTCTCTAGTTTCCACTTCACTGCCTACTAGTCTTCTCTTCTGGTTCCCAGCCCCTGCCACATCAGTTTAAACCCTCCCCAACAGCAGTAGCAAAAACGCCCCCAAGGACATTTGTTCCAGTCTGGTTCAGGTGTAGACCACCCAATTTGTAATAGTCCCACATTCCCTCAAACCGGTCCCAATGTCCAACAAATCTGAACCTCTCCCTCCTACATCATCCCTCAAGCCACACTTTCATCCTGCCTTTTCTTTCATTTCTACCCTGGCTAGCACGTGGCACTGGTAGCAATCCTAAGATCGCTACCTTTGAGGCCCTCCTCTTTAACTTCTCTCCTACCTCCCTGAATTCTGCTTTCAGCACCTCATCTCGTTTTTTACTTATATCATTGGTGCCTATATGCACCATGATAACTGGCTGTTCACCTTCCCCTTTGGCTGCACAGCATTCTAAATCGGTGACATCCCTGACCCGAGCACCTGGGAGGCCACATACCATCCGGGAGTCCCGTTTTCGGCCACAGAACCACCTACCTACTCCTCTTACAATAGAATCCCCTCTGACTATGACCCTACGAGTTCTTTTCCCCACCCTTCTGAACAGCAGTGCCCGCCGATGGTGCCATGATCTTGGCAACTGCTACTCTCCCCTGGTCAGCCATCTCCCCTAACAGTATCCAAAACAGTATTAATTAGAGTGGTGCTGGAAAAGCACAGCAGGTCAGGCAGCATCCAAGGAGCAGGAAAATCAATGTTTCGGGCAAAAGCCCTTCATAGGAATACAGGTAGAGTGCCTGCAGGGTGGAGAGATAAATGAGAGGGGGGGTGGGAATGGGGAGAAAGTAGCATAGAGTACAATAGGTGAATGGGGGTGGGGATGGAGGTGATAGGTCAGAGAGGAGGGTGGAGTGGATAGGTGGAAAGGAAGATAGGCAGGTCGGACAGGTCATGGGGACAGTGCTGAGCTGGAAGATTGGAGCTGGGGTGAGGTGCGGGAAGGGGAAACGAGGAAACTGGTGAAATCCACATTGGCATGGGGTTGAAGTGTTCCAAGGCGGAAGGTGAGGTATTCTTCCTGCAGGTGTCGGGTGGTGAGGGAGCGATGGTGGAGGAGGCCCAGGACCTGCATATCCTCGGCAGAGTTGGGGAGGGGAGGGGGGGGTGGGGAGAGTTGAAATGTTGGGCCATAGGGCGGTAGGGTTGATTGGTGCGGGTGTCCCAGAGATGTTCCCTAAAGCGCTCCGCGAGGAGGCATCCAGTCTCCCCAATGTAGACGAGACCGCATCGGGAACAACGGATACAATAAATGACATTGGTGGATGTGCAGGTAAAACTTTGATGGATGTGGAAGGCTCCTTTGGGGCCTTGGATGGAGATGAGGGAGGAGGTGTGGGTGCAGGTTTTGCAATTCCTGCGGTGGCAGGGGAAAGTGCCAGGATGGGAGGGTGGGTCATAGAGGGGCGTGGACCTGACCAGGTAGTCACGGAGGGAACGGTCTTTGCGGAAGGCGGAAAGGGGGAGATGCGTTGGAGGGCATCTTTAACCACGTGGGAAGGGAAATTGCGGTCTCTAAAGGAGGAGGCCATCTGGTGTGTTCTGTGGTGGAACTGGTCTTCCTGGGAGCAGATACGGCGGAGGAATTGAGAATATGGAATGGCATTTTTGCAGGAGGTAGGGTGGGAAGAGGTGTAATCCAGGTAGCTGTGGGAGTCGGTGGGTTTGTAAAAAATGTCAGTGTCATCTGATCATCTGTTTTGGAGGGAGATGACCACAGGGGACACTTGCCTTCCTACTCTTTCTCTGCCTTTTGGTCACCCATTCACTGTCTCCCTCAGCAATCCTAACCTGAGGTGTGACCAGTTCACTAAACGTGCTATCCACGACCACCTCAGCATCGTGGATGCTCCACAGTGAGTCCTTCCACAGCTCCAGAGCCGTCATGCGGCCCAACAAGAGCTGCAGCTGGACACACTTCTTACAAGTATAAGAGTCAGGGACATCAGCCACATCCCTGAGCTCCCACATCAAGCAAGAGGCACATGCCACGGGGTCTGAGGTTCCCTGCCATTGTAAGCCTTAGCTTTATATCAACTAATTAAAACCAAACAATGCACTTAAATAAAAACCTTACCTTTTAGAGTCCTTTTCTTCTGGTTAGAGGAAGGAGGGCCAGGAGGGAGATGCTATACATGTAGTATCTCGGGTCTAGCCGCTGCCCAAATGTATACTAAGTCCTTACCTTCCCGGCAACCTCCTGGTCTCCAACGTCACCCCTGTCTCTCGCTGCTCCCGGACAGAAAGAAAAACATTTGAAGAAAGTAGCCCGGAGCCTAACTGTGCTGGTTGTTTTAAGCAGGTGTAACATGGATATTCCAGGAGAGATACAGCTGGTCAACCCACTTAGTTGTAAACAAAACAGAATTCATTTACAAGATTACCGAATGAAACACAAACGAATACCAAATAACTTAACCTACCCGAAAACCCAACGTAATGATGCTGTTCCACATACTTGCAACAATTCCCATAAATACCCCTTGGCACAAATGGTAAAATCAAATACAGGGTCTTGCAGGAGAGAGAGAGAGAGAGAGAGAGATGGCAGAGGGATTCAGTGTGAAACACCTTCTTCCATGGAGCTGTTTCTTGGACCAGCAGCCTCACACAAGCATTTTTTACTTGAAAGCCTTTTGCTTCAAGGCAAGTTAGCTATAATCAAACTGGCCTTAAACCAGGCCAGACTTTATGGAATTGCTGCTTTTATGACCTCTCTGAAAAGAAAGCTAAGGACAGCATAACCTTACTTAAGGAGCAGCATCATTGCAACACAATACTCCAAAAATCACCTCACCAAGGTCCTATACATCCTTGCTCCTATACTCAATGGCCTGAGCGATAAAGGGAAGCATGCTAAATGCCTGTCTACCTGGATGCAACTTTCAAAGATCTATGTACCTGAACCCCCTTGGTCTTTCAGTTTGACAACAACATCCAGGTTCCTACCATTAACAATATGAGTCCTGTCCTTGTATGTTTTACCAAAATACAATACCTCACATTTATCCAAAATATACTCCTTGTTGCCACTCAGCCGCTCATTGGCCCAATTGATCAAAATCCATTTATATTCTTCAATAACCTTCACATCAACCATACCGCCGTGTGGTCCACAAACTTACTAACCATACCTCCTAAATTCTCATTCAAATCATTTCCATAAAATCCAATTGGCAAGTTCTCCCTGAATCCCATGTGATCTAACTTTACTAATTAGTCTAGTATGTAGAACTTTGTCAAAGGCTTTGCTAAACTTCATGTAGACAACATTTACTGCTCTGCCCCTATTTTTAATGATGTGATCATCACTAGAGAAGCTTTTCATCTAGAATTCTGATCAATTCAAATTTCATCATCTGCCATAGCAGGATTCAATTCCTGCTTCCAGAACATTAGTCTGGAACTCAGAAATTATTAGTCCCATGACTTTACCACAGTTCCGTTCCCAAAGCTAACCTGTAGCAAAAGGACTGTCCCACCTGGGACTGGAGTTACATTCTTCTCCTAACCTCCCTTTCTTGCTCTTTTTACAGCAGATTAACCGGTACGGCACTCTGGGAGATTTGGGAAGACAAGGTGAGTGACTGATGCTCATTAAAAACACTGATTCCAGATTTGTAACTTGTAACTGTGAACCTGTAACTCAGCACCAAACAGACCATTATACTCTCTAGATTTCACACTGCAGAATAGATAAAACTCACACAGGGGACAGTGATGGGACCTTTGCTGATGCTCCGACATACTCTAAACTTCAGCCTGCTGTATTGCATGGACAGAAAAAAGGGCATTTCACTCGATGTTTTTTATGTGCTGTGCTTGTTCTGAGGGTTCCTTTACTGATACCATGTGGTGAAAATGGAAGTGTTCTATCTCCTAGACTCTAGCATTCTTCATTTGGATAAATACTTTAGTCAGGGGCACAGATAGGCATTTATATGGCCCCAAGCAAGACTCTAGGATGGTTGGACAAACTTGGGTTATTTTTGTTAAATCGTGGTGGGGCTGAAGGGGGACCTGATAGAAGAATATAAAATTATGAGAGGCATGGTTGGGTGAATAGATAGTCTTTTCCCAGGGTGGAAATGTCAAAATTGAATCAAATGAAATGGACTATCAATGCCACTTCTACCTTGGATCATGGTGGAGTAGGGCAAGTGCTGATCAGGTGTCACACTTGCTTCGTGCACTATTAGTGAGGATTGAATTGAAGGTGACCTCGCATTGTGTCTGGTTGGGAAGTGGGTGCTCAGACCCTTCAGCTTGTGCTGACATGGGAAGGTGTGCTTGGAGATGCTTCTGTTTAAAGAATCTGTCAGTGGGGTCTTAAAACCCTCTGCTGCCAGTTGGAGAGGTCTTTGTTGTGAGGAACTGTTTGCTGTGTTGAATTTTGCTCTAAGGACACTGCTGCGATGGTTACTGAAGTGGAACTGCACTGCTAATTGTCCCTCAAATCCCCTAAACTGCTGTTTTTGGTGCAGTGCGATCGGTGAAGGCAGTGGTGGTTACCATCTTTAACTTCCTAGTGACGGTGGGAGCTGCATTTGCCTGCACATACCTTGGCAGTCAGTACATCTTCACGGACACAGCAGCGGTAAGTGTTGACAGCAGTTGTTGTACCTCATATAGGTAAAGGAGAGAGAAGCACTACTAATCATAGTGTAAAGGGGATAAGCTCTGGGAAAAGGTTAACGAAGAACATTAGTAAATTGGAGAAAGTGCTGTCATAAATCAGATAAGCAAAAACTGTTTTCTTTAGTGTGTAGGTCAATACACAGAATTCATGAATTCAAAATAATTGGTGAAACATTTCTGGGTAATACAAGTAGCTTCCATGCTGAATATTGTTCTAATGTGGAACTCCGTACCTGAAGTAGCAGTAAAGCTACATCCCCAAGGAACATTCAAAAATCAGTTGGACAATCAAAGAGCTAATTTGCAGGGGAGTGGGATCTGGGCTGTTGGATTAAACTGAATAATTCTTTCAAAAAGCTGGTACTGACACAACTGGTCAAGGGGAAACCAACTGTGCTGTGTGTATGTTTGGAATAGTGTAAATACCACAAAGTGAGCCAGGCAGGTGGCAGCACAACACGCAGCACAGGAGCAGAGAACTGGGGAGTCAAGAGCAGCAGGAGATACTGGATAAATACCTGAGGAGTGGGGTCACACCGAGTGGGGGAGGGAGGATGGGGGGGGTGGGGGTG
>NC_057737.1:363509-370959 GCF_004010195.1 Chiloscyllium plagiosum | reverse complement strand
GGTGGGGGAGTGGGAGGTGGAGGGGAGTGGGTGGAGCTGAATCCTGAGGTGATGTCACGGCTCTGCAAATGACAGGGTTAGCTGCTGAGAAACCAGGCCTCGAGACTGTAGTGTCGGGAGAGAGAGAAATTACTTTTGTCGTTGTACTTTGTTGGGAAAAGAGAACAAGTGTGAAGCATCTGATTTTGGTTTGTCGTGGGTAATGTTGTGCAATTGGTTCCTAGATTATTGTCAGTAGTTAATAAGGTTCAAACTCAGCCCTGTGGAATGTTCCTCCTGCAGTCTGTGGGAAATGAGGGACACTTCTGGTTTCCATGGTGACTATTCATGTAGGAAGTGAGTTCAGCTGCAGCTCCTGGTTTGCTGCATGGAACTCCTGGAGCTGCAGATGGACTCAGTGTGGAGCATCCATGAGGCTGAGAATGTCGTGGACAGCATGTTTTGTGATCTGGTCGCACCACATTAAAGGCTACACAGACCGAGAAGAGATGGGTGACCACCAGGAAGACAACAATGTGTGGACAGACAGGTGGACGAGTGGCCATTCCCCCCTCAGACAGCTGCACTGTTTTGGATACTGTCAGCAGAAATGGCCTCTCCAGGGAAAGCAGCAGCAGCAGCCAGATCAGTGGCACCCACAGCAGGGGGTGGGGGATCAGAGTGTAGGCAAGCGGTGGTGATTCAGGATTCTTTAGTCAGGGGCACAGATAGGCATTTCTATGGCCCCAAGCAAGACTCTAGGATGGTTGGACAAACTTGGATTGTTTTTGTTAAATCGTGGTGGGGCTGAAGAATATAAAATTACGAGAGGCATGGATGGGTGAATAGATAGTCTTTTTCCCAGGGTGGAAATGTCAAATACAGGGAGCATAGGTTTAAGGTGCGAGGGAAAGGTTTTTATGCAGATAGTGGTAGGTGCCTGGAACGTGATGCCAGGGAAGGTGCTAGAAGCAGGTACAATATTTAATATTACAATATTAAAGAGGCATTTAGACAGACCCATGAGCAGGCAGGGAATAGAGAGCCGCGTACAGGCAGATGGGATTAGTTTAGTATAGCATCATGGTTGGCACTGACATGGTCAGCTGAAAAGTTTGTTCCTATGCTTTACTGTTCTGTGTGCTATGTTCTAAATGCTGGTGGGAGGGTTAATGCACCACAGAGATGGGTCTCAGTGGGATGTTAATGGAGCAAATACAGTGGACGCAGAAAGGGCTATAGGTTTTAATAACACCTATTCGTTAGTGATGAGGGTGAGGTCTTGGTGGGAGTTGGGGCAGGGTAAGGGTCTCAGTGGGGGTTAATGGTGGGGTTGTAGTGGGGTTATGGGTAGGGCAGGGGTCTCAGGGGTTAGTGGTAATGGAAGGGGTCTCAGTGGTCTAAGAGTGGGGCAGGTCTCTGGGAGGTCTTAGAAGTGGGGGTGGGATCTCGGGGGTGAGATTTCAGTGGGGTTGGGGTTTCAGTGGGGTGGGGTCTCAGTGGGTTGGGATCTCTGCTTGATCAGATTATGATCTTTCATATGTACTGTTGTTATTTCCTTAATAATTGATTTCAATACATTTCCAACAATAAGTGCTTAGCTAATCAGCCTATAGTTACCCTGTTTATTTGTTGATAACTATACAGAATGTGATTGGTTCATTATGGGCCCAATCCTCTATTCAATCAAGTAGAACTCTGATATACACAACAAGGGAAGCTGTCACAGGTGATAACTTGTACTGAGAAGCAGCATTCAATGGGATTGAGCGACAAGTCTATTTGCTGTGTAACATCTCTGTCTCTCTCTTTCAGCGGGTGCTTTCTGCTTTGATTGTATCGTCTGTAGTGGGTCTGGCAGAGCTGTATGTACTTGTACGGACAATGGAAGGAGAGCTGGGAGAGATGTAGCACACTGCCTGAACAATTGTTAAAACCAATTGGATGCTGTTGTAACTTACATTTATATAGCACCTTCATCATGGTAAAACATCTCAAGACATTTCACAGTAGCATTATCGAAGTAAATGTTTAACACTGGATGTAAGAAAGTAGGAGAAAGTGAGGGCTGCAGATGCTGGAGATCAGAGCTGAAAAATGTGTTGCTGGAAAAGCACAGCAGGTCAGGCAACATCCAAGGAACAGGAGAATCGACGTTTCGGGCATAAGCCCTTCAGGAATATCTGAAATTCCTGAAGAAGGGCTCATGCCCAAAATGTTGATTCTCCTGTTCCTTGGATGCTGCCTGACCTGCTGCGCTTTTCCAGCAACAAATTTTTCAGCCATGTAAGAAAGTAGGACAGGTGACCAAACACTTAGACAAAGAAGTAGATATTATGGGGTGGCTTAAAGGAAGCAGCTGAAAGCACAGCCTCCATGTGGGAACAGTCAAAACCATGGGGGCTGACGAGGCCAGAACTTGATGACCACCAAGATGTCAGAGTTGGCAGCCAAAGGAGATGAGAGAGAAAAGGTGAGTTCTGCCCATACCTGATTAGAGCTACCACTTGGTCGCTGTTAGACCCTTTACCTGGTTCTTGCAGTCACCTGGCCTTCTCTGAAAAAAAGGTTTCTCTTCATTAGTGGTCAAGGTGCCTATTGAAGCCATGACTGAAGCTGCCTCCTCCACAGTCTGCGGCAGGTCCTATTGCCTTGCTGTGTTTGATATTTCTCCAAATGTTGCATTGGTTCTTTTGCCAATTACCTTATAATTACCTCTCTCCTCTGGTTCCCATTCCTTCTACCAATGGGAACAGTTTCTCTCTATCTTACTTTGTCCATGATTGTGGTAAACATGAAAACCTTAAACAAACCCAACCTTCACTTTTCCAAGGACACCTCAAATCTCCCTGTGTACCAGGTCTGCTGTTAGTGCCTGGAAATTTTAAACAATGTAAACCAAATGACCAGTGTTTATTAAAGTCCAGTTTGCAGTTTTCCGATGTGTCTCATGATGACCTGAGCGTGTGAAATATGGAAATCCAAGAATAAATCAACCATTCAACAAAAAGCTGAAAAACACCCCTACAATTATGTTTCCAGTTTCCAGCATGAACTGCCCTCAGGAGTGTTTGATGGGTCAGAGTCAAGGGAACTTTGCTTCATATCTAATCCCATGCTGTTCCTATATTGAAGTATTTGATGGGGACAGTGTCGAAGGAGCTTTGCTGTCAGTTTAAAAGAGTAGAAATAGTTTTATTCTGTTTCAAATCTGAACCTTTGCAAGATGAGGCTACTGTCCCCTCCCTATGAGCTTACAGAAAGTAGTACAGAATTGAAGCACAACGTGTTCCTACTTTCTTCAATGTGTTGCTGAGCCCACAACAGTTCCACCAGCCCCGCGCCCACAACAGTTCCACCAGCCCCGCGCCCACAACAGTTCCACCAGCCCCGCGCCCACAACAGTTCCACCAGCCCCGCGCCCACATTTCTCAATATGGGACTATGGCAGTCTTTGTTCAAAATACAGTGCCAGCCAATCCCCCTGCACCCGATGCACAAACAAAGCAAGGATGGAGTGAGAAAACTTTCTCTGACAGCGAGTAGTGAAGGTCTGGAATGCACATCCGGAAATGTGATAAAGCAGGTTCCAGTGAGACATTGGATGTTTATTTGGATATAAATGTGAGCAGGGATATGGGGAAAAGGCAGGATATTTTCCCTAGGGGATAGAACTGGTGCAGACAGCATGGGCCAAATGTCCTCTGCACTGGGACCTTCTCTGAGACCCTGATGCCTGTGGTGTTCAGAAGTGGACACAATACTCTTGACTAGGATCTAAATGTTTAATGAAGCTTTAATGTCACCTCCTTTTGATTATGTTCTCTTAATTTAAGAAATTCCATCTAGTAGAGGATGTGAAATGTGTGTGGCGATGGCAGTAGCTGTCTGCTCTGAGCTTTGAGTTGTGTTGAATCCTCCACAGCTGCCTATGGTTTGGCTGCAGGAAGAGAGAGAGATTAGTTTAAAGTGCAGCCAAACCGCACTCCAGACCATTCCCATTGGGGACATGTTGATTAAACTACAATGTCTGTTTAAACCCATCTAAATTCCCATTTTAATACTAAAAAAAAATTTTCATAAATAAGTATATGGTTTCATAACTGACCCGAATGTGGGACTCCGTCTAGTCACTGTGCTTCCCTTTTGCACTCCGTTTGATTCTGAGCAGGATTAAGGGATTGCTTGAAATTATTCGAGGTACTCAGGCCCCCAATATCCTGTCACTGCTCTCGAGTGGGAGTCAGTTGGAGACCAGGATGATCAATCTTTGCTGCAGAATAATAGCTTATGATAGTTGGATATTGAAAAATCCCACTGTAATTAGAAGGATTGGCTGTGATCTCCACGACTAAAGTCTGATCTGATAGTTATAAACTAAAAAGGTTTTTGGTATGAAATTAAACAAGTTATAATTACATTGTCTTTAAATGAGGCTGGTTCAGTCTGGATTAGAAATATGATCAGAATTGTTTGTAATAAAATGTTCAGGAGCCAAAGATTAGGGAAGTCTTCATTTCATTTACAGATTTAATAGCTGCAGAGTGGGAGAGAGCAAGAGAAACTTTGTGCACATCTGGTACGATGGAATCAAACACAATCGCAACACAGAAAATGGACTCTATCTTTTTTAAATATTAGGATAACATAAGGATAAGATTGGAATAAGAAATTCCTTTAAAATCTTCTGATTTTTTCCTGTTCTGTGATGATGGCAAGTGATTTTGCAATTCCACAAGCCCAAGCAGTTGATCTTCAGGCGAGATCATAGACATTAACAGTTTGACCAGTGAAGAAGGGAACCTGCCTCTTCTCCATCTTTGGGATTGAGGCTAACTGAGCTGCTGGCTTTAAGTGATGATCTGTATAACTGGGCAATCTCTATCCAGCAGGTGTCCCACTTTATTGTACAACTGTGTTCAGAAGTGGATATTTAACTGTGGGACCTCAACTGGAATGTATGATTGATACCAGAGAAATCCACACTGTCCTCACTGGCGATGAACCAGTGTTTCTTCATCAGCAGCAGAATAATACATTGTGCTTAATCTCCACAGAAACATTCCATGTAACAACACTCAGGATATTTCTGTATATAAATAACTCAGTCTCTTATTAAACCCTTAATAATGGTTACTGTTTTTATTGGGTTATGATGGCTAGCTCATATGTGCAGCAGAAAAAATTACAATAATTATCCCATCACTGTTCACACGAGGAATCAGAAAAGCCCATCCATGAAGGCTCATTACTACTTTGGGAATCAGCTCTTTGCCCATTGACCATTGTCTCTCAGCCCTTCCATTGTTCCCCCACTCACTATCCCTCGCCTCACTCTCGAACCACCCTCCACGAACCCCTGTTGAAAGTGAGTGCCAGATGTAGACAGGGTCAGGACCAGTTTCCTCACTTCAACTGGTGAGTGGTTTCCTAGCCCTGACCACCTTCATTTCCAGAGCACAGCTGTGAGCAGGGTGACAGTGAAGGAGATACAGGACCTCGTGTTGAGTGCACTGTCAGACATTATGGGACTGGAGAACTACACACATGACCCCCTGAGCTGCTGATGTGCAATGGAGGGAGTTAAGTTAGGAACGTGCTGATGAGAAATAAGCCAGAGTCCCTCTTCCAGGACAGGATGTCTGGAAAGGCAGTGAGGGATTCTTCAAGCCTGTGATCTTGCTCCATCACTGTGTGTCTGCAGTGTGTGATATGCAGTCTTGGGCAATTGAAAGTTGCTGTCTGGTTCCCTTGGGTTAGGCCGATGGAGGTTACACAGCATTGTAGATGAGGTCAGAAGTCAAGCGGAGGGAGGTGTGTATCTCTGCATCCCCTTGCTGTCCAGGCCCTGACTTTAGCATTTGCATCACTTGGTCAGATACTGAGAACTGGGCAAAATCAGCAGTGTAGTTTCGAGAAGGAGTTAGAGTGTCCCCTTCAACCCAAAAACTAAGGCTGCTGGTGAACTGACTGGCATTGTTTCTGGAGATGTGGCAGCCTGTTGGCAGATGCAGAGCAGTGAAATCTGAGCTAGTCTCCCACAGACACTGATCCAAGGAGCTGGGGGAGATCGTGGCTGGGGAGCTTTGTCTGCTGGATCTCCCCAGAGTGGGGTTAGTGCAGAGGGCAGTTAGATTTGGGGGAGCTCCTCTAGCAGGGGCAGCAGCTCTAAACTGACCATCTGTCTGCAGACAAGGGTCTGACTGTTGGCAATTCCTCACCACCTTCCACTGTTTGGTGCATCGAGCTCGACGGTTCTGAAACCAGACCTGGAGGAAAAGCAGCAAAACGTTAGCAAACCATTTGTACATGTTTGGACAGTTTAATTCAGGCATACTGTACTTCCTCCCCTTTCCCTCTCCTCCTCCCCTTCGCTTCCCCCTCCCCTCCCATTATCCTTCTCTCCCTCTTCTCTCCCCGTCTCCGCCCTCCCCTCCCCTCCCCAGTTCCAGGTTAAGTGACCTATTCCCCCGTTGCCCACAGGGTGTCTGTCCCACCATGAGTCCGGACTCAGCAATTAAAGTCAGGAATGGCTGAGAAATAGCAGGCTTGAGGCTGGGGGTAACCAGGGGGAGAATTTAAACATCCTGAGAAAGCTTCACTAGGAGGCAGTCCAGGGAATGAGTAAGAGGAGCACAGTGTGGTCTGGACAGAGGGAAAACACTGACCAGTTCAGTTCTGGTCTGAACCTGTCCCCAGACGCTGTCAGGCTAACTGAATTCCTGCAGCATTCCCTGTTTCCCATTGCCAGCATTTGGCCTCAGCCGGAGAGTTGGGAGACCCTGGGATTTGTAGAGAGTGGGCATTTCACCAGGAATGTGTTGGGATAGTTTCGGAATAAGAAAAGCATTGATGAGGAATCTGAGAGGACCGGGGTGTAACTCTGACATTGTCCACCACTCTGTCTGATACTTCAATCTGAAGTGAATTGTTCACCACCCTGTCTCTTTCTTACACTGAAGAAGGGGTGAACAAGGTCAGAAATCAGACATCACCACATTATTGACCAAAGGTTTTATTTGAAATCACGATGTGGGAGTGCTGCCTCATCATCATCTGACCAAGGGGCAAAACTCTGAAAGCTTGTGATTTCAAATAAACCTGTTGGACTATAACCTGGTGATGTCTGACTTTGTCACACACCCGACCATCTTTGAAACAAATGCAGGGCCAAGGTTTGATATTAGAATTATTTTTATGCTGGAACTATTTTCCAGAACAGAAGTAAAGATAGTTTATGAGAAGCTGCCAGGCGGTGTATTGGGCAAGCACTGACCTGGATCTTAGGTTCTGGGAGCCCAGTGATTGCAGCTAAAGTGTCCCTGCTCTGGATGTCAGGGCAAGGGCTCAGCACAAACACCTGTTGCTGCTCTGCAACCTGCCGCTTGTTAAACACTGTCCTCTTCCTCCCCAAAATACCCCCCTCCCAAAATACCCCCTCCCCCAAAATACCCACTCCCAAAATACCACC
>NC_057737.1:360350-360474 GCF_004010195.1 Chiloscyllium plagiosum | reverse complement strand
AAAATACCCCCTCCCCAAAATACCAACCCCTAAAATCCCCCTCTCAAAACACCCTCATCCAAAAATACCAGCCCCCAAAATATCCGACTCCCACAAAGTGCTGACCCGTTCTCACCCCTGACAC
>NC_057737.1:355151-359850 GCF_004010195.1 Chiloscyllium plagiosum | reverse complement strand
TCTTTCTGAAGTAACATGAACTTCATAAGAATGCAAATCAGACTGAGACATTTAGATTTCTGTAGCAACTTCCATGGATTCAGAACAGCCAAAGCATATCACAGCCAATGTCCATTTACCACAGTGACATAAGGAACATAGCAGCCAATCTATGCAAAGTGTTATAACAGTAATGTGATAATAACAGGCGGTAATTTTCCAGTGAAGAGGATGTACTGGTCAGGACCATGTCAGAACAAACTCCCCATTGCTTGGAATACATAGGAAATGATTCAAGAACGGGCCTCACTCAAGGGCTCGACTGAAGGCCAGCTGCAACCACAGTGCTGCGCTCCCTTAGCACCGACCGTCCGACAGTGCCCACTCCCTCAGCACTGACCCTCCGACAGTGCCCACTCCCTCAGCACTGACCCTCCCACAGTGCCCACTCCCTCAGCACTGAACCTCCCACAGTGCCCACTCCCTCAGCACTGACCCTCCGACAGTGCGGCGCTCCCTCAGCACTGACCCTCCCACAGTGTGGTGCTCCCTCGCACTGACCCTCACTGACCCTCTGACATTGCGACGCTCCCTCAGGACTGACCCTCCGACAGTGCGGCTCTCCTTCAGCACTGACCCTCCGACAGTGCGGTGCTCCCTCAGCACTGACCCTGTGACATTGCGGCACTCCCTCAGCACTGACCCTCCGACAGTGCCCACTCCCTCAGCACTGACCCTCCGACAGAGCGGCGCTGCCTCAGCACTGACCCTCCGACAGTGCCCACTCCCTCAGCACTGACCCTCCGACAGTGCCCACTCCCTAAGCACTGACCCTCCGACAGTGCGGCGCTCCCTCAGCACTGACCCTCCGACAGTGCTGCGCTCCCTCAGCACAGACCCTCCGACAGTGCGGCGCTCCCTCAGCACTGACCCTCCGACAGTGCGGTGCTCTCTCAGCACTGACGCTCCGACAGTGCGGTGCTCCCTCAGCACTGACCCTCCGACAGTGCGGTGCTCCCTCAGCACTGACGCTCCGACAGTGCGGCACCCCCTCAGCACTGACCCTCCGACAGTGCGGCACTCCCTCAGCACTGACCCTCCGACAGTGCGGCGCTCCCTCCGACAATGCGGCACTCCCTCAGCACTGACCCTCTGACAGTGCGGCACTCCCTCAGCACTAGCACTGACCCTCTGACAGTGCGGCACTCCCTCAGCACTGGGCGGCACGGTGGCACAGTGGTTAGCACTGCTGCCTCACAGCGCCTGAGACCCGGGTTCAATTCCCGCCTCAGGCGACTGACTGTGTGGAGTTTGCACGTTCTCCCCGTGTCTGCGTGGGTTTCCTCCGGGTGCTCTGGTTTCCTCCCACAGTCACAAAGATGTGCAGGTCAGGTGAATTGGCCATGCTAAATTGCCCGTAGTGTTAGGTAAGGGGTAAATGTAAATGTAGGGGTAGGGGTATGGGTGGGTTGCGCTTCGGCGGGGCGGTGTGGACTTGTTGGGCCGAAGGGCCTGTTTCCACATTGTAAGTAATCTAATCTGACCCTCCGACAGTGCGGCACTCCCTCAGCACTGACCCTCCGACAGTGCGGCACTCCCTCAGCACTGACCCTCTGACAGTGCGGTGCTCCCTCAGCACTGACCTTCTGACAGTGCCCACTCCTTCAGCACTGACCCTCTGACATTGCGACGCTCCCTCAGCACTGACCCTCCGACAGTGCGGCACTCCCTCAGCACTGACCCTCCGACAGTGCGGCACTCCCTCCGACAGTGCGGCACTCCCTCAGCACTGACCCTCCGACAGTGCGGCACTCCCTCAGCACTGACCCTCCGACAGTGCCCACTCCCTAAGCACTGACCCTCCGACAGTGCGGTGCTCCCTCAGCACTGACCCTCCGACAGTGCCCACTCCCTCAGCACTGACCCCCGACAGTGCCCACTCCCTCAGCACTGACCCTCCGACAGTGCCCATTCCCTCAGCACTGACCCCCGACAGTGCCCACTCCCTCAGCACTGACCCCCGACAGTGCCCACTCCCTCAGCACTGACCCTCCGACAGTGCGGCACTCCCTCAGCACTGACCCCCGACAGTGCCCACTCCGTCAGCACTGATCCCCGACAATGTGGCGCTCCCTCAGTACTGATGTTGTAATTTTTATATTTATTTATATCTATTTTCGGTTTGTGGCCTGTCTCCATCTCCCGCTGAAGGGATTTGAATGCTCTTCCATTAGCTGTTGCTCTGGAAATTTGAATGTATTATTGCAAAATTAAAGGGAGAGACAAAAGAAATCACTTTTGGAAATTATCTCAATACTGTCTGCAACTGCATTAAACAGAGTCTGTCACAGCAATGATCAAGCCCCAGCCTGACTAGCTGAAAGGGTTAATGCTGACAATTGCTGTTGAACTTGGGGTCAGATCCCAGTGATTACAGCCAGCACTCAGTGAGTGAGACTGAGAAAGAAAGGGACAGAGTGAGGAGGGAGACAGCATCTGGATCACAGCTGGCTGCTCCTAGTCAACACCACCTCCACACTAACTGCTCAGAGTCAGAAGAGGATGCTGTGGCCATTCAGCTAGGAGTTCCCAGACCCTTCGTCTGTCACTGCATTTGGAACTTGAGATCCTTGCTCTCTCACTTAACTGGTTGAGGAGCAGGCTGCAGCATTCCTCATACACCCATTTACAAACTGGGCTGATCTCCAGCTGGTGGAAGGGCATCATTGCCACAGTCTACAGTGACAGTATCAGAGTTTGTGGCTTTGTTCACGACAGGGTGGCAGTGTGTGGTGAACTGGCACACTGCAGCAATGCCAGGATCTTGGAAGCCTACGCCAAACTGGAGAGAGTTCCTTGCTGACTGCCTGGAGATTTCCGTGTCGCTTGTCTGAGGTTCCTGTCCTGATGGAGATTCTGGATCCTGTGTGTGAGCAAATGGAGAGGAGCTGTACACTGCAGGCAGCTGAGAGCAAGAGGCATTTAAACACTGGAGCCAGGCTGTGGGGTCGGGTCCGCAGTAAATTACTCGGAGCAAAGGTCGTTTCATTCAACTATTTCTTTATCAAATTATTTACCGTCTTATAGCCAAACTCCGCGAGCTGGGCTACATCAGTAATCTTAAGCAAGGAAAACAAGTTCCAATCTGTTAACTCCCAATGCCTTCAAGCTCTGAGAATACCTGTTAACTTTCTGCGTGAGATTTATCTCTTGCTTCTTCTCTCAGTCTCTCTTTATTAATTCACCATGCATTGTCAACTTGACAGAACCATTTGTTTAATCCTTTTACCCTCTGATTGATGTGTAGTATTTAATTTACAACTTGTTCTCTTTTAAAAATTGTTGTTTGCAGCTGATGAAAGTTTAGAATTAGGAGACGATTTATTGAGCTAAGTCTGATAAAGGATAAATTGCTTCCAAGTTGAATGTTCAGTGTTTCTGTGTGAATCTGTGATGCATTGGTCAGTAGGTCACTGTCACTGCTGAAACTGATCACTTACCCCAGTGGATAGGGTCCAAGATTACAGAACTTTAAAATATCATAAAATTCATCTGACAGGCTAATGGATTTATATTTGGGTGAAAAGAATACAAAGTGAGGTTGAAGTCCTGTTTCAGCTATAGGGGGCCCTGATTTAAAATGCTCATACTGAAGGACAGGATTCCAATACAGGGGCATAATTTTAAAGATCTGATATACAAACATTTCCTGTACTTACAAACTGCTCCTTAATATTGTTGTGCATTGAGTTCCAACTTAAATACAAATCAACTTATGAACAGACTTAAATGGAACCCATCTTCCACCCAGAGACTGTCTGTATGCAAAGCCGTGGTTAAACCCCAGCTGGAATACTGAGAACTGTACTGAACACACCTTAGGAAGGATATATTGATCATGGAGGAAGAGCAGGATTGATTTTATTATCAGAATAACACCTGGTTCTACAAGGGTTAAATCATGAAGCGAGATTATGCCTCCCCTACACAGTCAACCCTGAGCCAAATAGAGCACAAGGCTCCGGGCTCCCTTCACTCGCGCACACAGTTGGTCTCAGGAACACTGGTTTCTGGAGTGGGGGGCAATGAGTGCTGCCCTCATTTGGGTGTCTCCCTGTTGGCTCGGGCCGGGGGGCTGCTGCAACACCATCTCAGTCACAGGCAGGATTGGCTGCTTCAGAGTAAATGTTGAGAGACTCTGTGAAGGTTTCTGGATTTTGCACGACATAGTTGTAGCCTATAAGAGCTGTGAGTGAAACAGTGCTGCACTGTTGGGGTGTTTGCATCGAGAGCCATGAACAAACTACAGCCAAGTTAAACTTGGAGAGACTGGCTCTGTGAGGAGACAGCTGACAACTAAGTCTGTGTATTGCTCAGACCCTGGACATCCACGTGGGGGTGGTTGGGGATTGCAGAGGGCAGGGAGCAGGCAGGTACTGACAATGGGTAAAAACAAGGACTGCAGATGCTGGAAACCAGATTCTAGATTAGAGTGGTGCTTTTAAAGCACAGCAGTTCAGGCAGCATCCAAGGTGCAGTAAAATCGACGTTTCGGGCAAAAGCTCTTCATCAGGAATAAAGGCAGAGAGCCTGAAGGGTGGAGAGATAAGCTAGAGGAGGGGGGGGGTGGGGAGAAAGTAACATAGAGTACAATGGGTGAGGGGGAGGGGATGAAGGTGATAGGTCAGGGAGGAGAGGGTGGAGTGGATAGGTGGAAAAG
>NC_057737.1:349755-354139 GCF_004010195.1 Chiloscyllium plagiosum | reverse complement strand
AGGCAGGTGGGCAGAGGGAGTGGATTTGCATTATTAGTAAGAAATGAAATTAAATCAATAGTAAGAAAGGAAGTAAGGTCAGATGTTGTAGAATCAGCCTGGGTAGAATTGAGGAACCACAAAGATAAGACAACCACAGTTAAAGTCTTGTACAGGGCTCCACAGAGTAGTCAGGAGCTGGGGCACAAGATACACCAGGAGATAGAAAAGATGTGTCAGAAAGGCAAAGTACAGTCATCATGGGTGATTTCAGTTTGCAGGGTAACTGGGAACATCAGATTGGTAGTGGTTCGCAAGAAAATGAAATTTAGACATGTTTATGAGATGGTTTTTTGGAGCAACATCTAGTGAAGTCCACTCGGTAACAGATGATACTGGATTTAATGACGTAGGATTCGTGAGGGAAATTAGGGTGAAGGTAAACTTCAGAAGCAATGATCAGAACATGGACGAATTTATTCTGTAATTTGAGAGAGAGAAGATAGAATCAGAGGTAAATTATTTCAGCTGAATAAAGACAACTACAAAGGCAAAAGGGAGGAGCTGGGTAGAATTGACTGGAAGAGGAGTCAAGCATGAAAGACAGGGGAACAGCAATGGCAGCAGATTCCAAGATTAATTCAGGAGACACAGCAGAGATACATGCTGAGGAATAGAGGCATGGTACAGGGAGGATGAGACAACCAGGGCTGACGAGGGAAGTCAGGGATTGCATACAAGCAAAAGAGCAAGCGTATAATGTGGTGAGGGGCAGTGGGAAACTAGAGAAGTGGGAAACGTATAAATACTAACAGAGGGCAAAAAATGACAAAGATTAGATATGGAGGTAAGCGCACCAGCAATAGAAAGGAGACTGTAAGAGGTTCTTTAGATATATGAAGTGCAAAAGAGAGGCAAACGTGAATATGGACCACTGGAAAATTATGCTGGAGAAACAGTAGCAGAAAACAAAGAAATGAATGAGGAACTTTGCATCAATGTTCATGGTGGAAGACACGAGTAATTTCCAAAAATTGAAGAGAGTGAGAGGGCAGAGCTGAGTATGGTGGTCATCACCAAGAAGAACATGCTAGAAAACTGAATGGCCTGAATTTGGATAAATTACCTGAACCATATGGACAACAACCCAGCATTGTAAGGGAAATGCCTTTATTCCTGATGAAGGGCTTTTGCCCGAATCGTCGATTTTACTGCTCCTTGGATGCTGCCTGAACTGCTGTGCTCTTCCAGTACCACTGATCCAGAATCCAGGTACTGACAATGCCTGGCAGAAAGACTGGAGAGCTGACCAAATCTACACACACATTTACACAATAACACGTGGGATTCAAAACCAACTGGTTGGATTTTCCCTCTTGTATCTTGGAGTTTCACATCCTCAGACTTAGCACAAATAGACCACAGATGGTCACTCAGAACACACTATAACAGACAAAAGTAGAACTATGACTCCGTTATTAGTAGAATCATCTTGCTGACCCAGTTAGCTGTGCCTCACTCAGTTCATGTCTCTCTCTGCCTCGCTCGGTCCCCATGTCTCTGTCGGCATGTTAGGCTCACTGACGTGAATCACAGCATTGACTCTGGGTTCTGCAAGTCTTTGTTATGCATGGATCTTAGAGGTGTGTGTACAATAAAGAAAGAAGAGGGCACACTGCCCAGGAGCTGGCAGTGAGGCATCAGTCAGTGGGACACTGAGGTGGCTGTTTAGATCAAGCAGATGCCTCTGCTTGCAGCTTGGCACTTGGCCGGGGAATGATGGCAGGGTACTCTCCAGCTTGGTGTATTCCTGCAATTCTGTGGTTTTCAGGACCTGACTGAATTCTGCCTCTCCCAGTTGTAGAGCAGGGATAATAAAAACCTTCCCTTTTCCCACATTCATTATTTCTCTTCTCTCACAGCTGGACACACGCACAGCCCAAAGCAGAAACTGGCAGACCACAATCATCGAAATGAATGGGGTGAGTTTGTTCATGCAGGGATTGAGAACTTTTGAAGAGTGCAGAGTCTGTGTGCACACGTGTGCATCTCTGTACGAATGTGTGTGTGTGTGTGCGCGCGTGTAAGTATGTGTATTCATATGTGTACATGTAGGGGTGTGTGTGTTTGAAGGGAGTCACAGATACTGACAGTGTGGGATCTGTACCTCAGGAATGTGAGGGACTGGTGTTAAAACCTGACCAGCAAGCCTGTGGAGAGCTGGTGGAAATCTGTTCAGAAGAATCAGGTCACACTCCAACTGAGGCCATCACTTACTGGAGTGCTGAGCTATCCTGGTCCAGACTCCACACTAATGGTCAGGGATGGAACATTGGTCCTGATTGGCTAAGTCTGGGGATGCTAGCAGGGTGGGAATGGCTGCAGTTTGTTACTATAGTGAATAGTTGTTTCTGTGTGTTCAGATTGAAGTGGAGTTATCGATGAAATTCACCAGCCGTGATCTGAGTCTGAAACGAACCCCATCAAAAAAGCAGAGCGGAGTGTTTGGTGTGAAAATTAACGTTGTCACAAAGTAAGTCCTCTCCTTCCTTGGTCCACTGCAGGGACACACCCCGGACCTCACATGTCCTCTTCAATGGGACTGACTTCTATTCTGTAGAAACCTTGTAACTGACTGGCCGCAGGCCCTGTCACTGACCAACTGTCTCCAATGTCCAGATATGTTGAGGTTTTGATGGCCGTCTGTGTTGGTTTCAGGAGAGAACGCTCAAAGGTTCCCTATATCGTCCGTCAGTGCATCGAGGAGGTAGAAAAACGAGGGATTGAGGAAGTGGGAATCTACCGGGTGTCTGGAGTAGCCACAGACATTCAGACCCTGAAATCTGCCTTTGATATGAGTAAGTGACAGTGTCAACCTGATTACCCAACATGCTGAAATTCCACCGCACACCGATAACGTCTCGGATTGATTAGAGCGCATTTTGTTTTGCATGGGGGTGTTTTGGGTCAGGATACATTGTACACGGCAAACCACAAGCAGTTGGCTCAGCCCTTCCTGTGGTGCTTGTAGAAAGTAGATGCTCCCTAAAAGCATCGCAAATGTTGAACTGCTGACATCATCAGGAACTGAGTGTATTCCAGCTGTTGCTTGGAGTTTGTTAATTTGAGGCTGACTTCCTGGGACCATGTATAACGCACAGTCACATGCTGTCTGACTAAATAGCCTTCTCCTTGCAGATACCAAGGATGTGCTGGTGATGTTAAGTGACATGGACATTAACGCCATCGCCGGGACACTGAAGCTGTATTTTAGAGAATTACCAGAACCACTTCTTACCGACAGACTCTACCCAGCATTTGTGGAAGGGATTGGTGAGTCGTATAAGAACACTGCGCCATCCAGCATCAAAACACCGTGACAGGGAACAGGGCAACAGTGACAGACATCACATTGCAATGCTGCAAGACAGAGCACTGCAACAGTTCAGTGAAGAACAATGCAATCTTGAATGTTGCAACTTTGGAATTGAATCCAGAAATAGCTCAATATGCTACAGGGCAAAATCACAGCACTGAATGCACCAAAAGAAGCCTTAGCAACATGAAACACTGTAACATCATGACATGGAACCCTGCAACACTGCAATTGAGAACCGTGCAATACAGAAAAGTATAAATGGACATTGTGAAACACTGCAATCTTGCAACAAGGAACACCCAAAATGTTGGAATATGGAACACCGTGATATCACAACATGGAATGTGGCAGTACTGCAACACCACAACACATAGCAGTGTAACATCCATCATCTTAACACTGCAACAAGGAACAAAACCACAACAGTGAATACTGCAACAAAACCATCTCACAGAACACAGCAGCTTCACAATATGGCACCACAGGAACATGTGTAACCAGAACACAAACCTCACAACACCAGCTACACCATTTACACACTGCAAAAACAGTCTTGTCAATTGCAGAACTAGTAAATGCCACAAGTAGGGAGACATTGCAGTTCGGGATGCTTATCACAGTCTCAGGATGTCCTGAAGCAAAAATGAACAACAGCAAGTTGCCACAAACAGCAATATGATCATGACCAGATGCTGATTGAGGGATAAAGATTAGCCAAGAAACGTAGTCCCACTATCCACCTGAGAATAGTGACATAATTGACCTTTTTCTGCGCGGACACATGCAAACTCAGTTTAAAAGTTCAGTTGAAGCACAAACTCCCTCAGCACTGACCCTCCGACAGTGCGGCCCTCCGACAGTGCCCACTCCCTCAGCACTGACCCTCCGACAGTGTGGCGCTCCCTCAGCACTGACCCTCCGACAGTGCCCACTCCCTCAGCACTGACCCTCCGACAGTGCGGCACTCCCTCAGCACTGACACTCTGACAGTGCGGCACTCCCTCAGCACTGACCCTCCAACAGTGC
>NC_057737.1:340701-348651 GCF_004010195.1 Chiloscyllium plagiosum | reverse complement strand
CTGACCCTCCGACAGTGCGGCACTCCCTCAGCACTGACCCTCCGACAGTGCGGCATTCCCTCAGCACTGACCCTTCAACAGTGCGGCTGTCCCCCATCTTGGCTGGATTTGGTTTTGTAGTGATACTGTTGCAATTGAGTTTCTCACTGTCCTGGTTGTCGATCAGAGACAGACACATCAGGGTTAACTACAATGTATTGTTTTGTCCTGAGTTAATGGCTGAGGCGTGTTGTTGTCTTAACTGCTGTTTCTCTCTGTGCTAGCATTATCGGACCCAGCAGCCAAGGAGAACTGTATGTTACACTTACTGCGTTCACTGCCAGAGCCCAATTTCAGCACTCTGCTCTTCCTGCTCGATCATCTAAAAAGGTACAGAATTCACATGCTCTCAGGGGACCACTGCAATGTAACAGACGGTAGAAGCTGGTCCTTCAGAGGCAGACGTGTATACACAGGTTACATTGGCCCAGCTCACAGCCAGGGCTTTATACACCCAACTCAAACATCCACACAACTGCTGCTGCACCACCCTCCACTGCCCCAAACATCTGGCACCACATCCCACCCTCCCAACCCCTCCCTTCCACCCCCACCTTCGCAGTCTCACCCTCACACCCCCATCTTCCCATTCCCTCCCTCGCAGTCCACCCTGACAGTCTCACTGTCCCATCCCAACCTTACGTTGTAATCATCCCAGTCCCCATCCTTTCCTAATCTTTTGCCATTCAGATAATCCACTGTCACGTTCTTGCTCCCCATGTGGATACCCTCATATTTATCCAGATTATACTGCAGTTGCTCACTCACTCAACCTGTCCACATCACACTGAAGTCTGACTGCATCCTCCTCACAGCTCACTCTCCTACACAACGTTGTGTTGTCTTCACAGTAGGCTGATAGCATTCCAAAATTACTAAATAGTCAAGGGGCAAAGGAACCAAGGTAATATATACAATAGCTATCACAAGAGAAGTGTGAGGGAAACAAATGGGCCTGAAGACTGATAAATCTCCAGATATGATGGGATGCAAACTGGGATATGAAAAAAGTAGCTACAGAGATTATGGATATTTTCTTGTAATCTTGCAAGAATCCTTAGATTTTTGGAAACATCCCACAGGATAGGAAAACCACCAATGTAACACCTTTATTTGAAAAGAGACAAAATACAGGTGACTATAGACCAGTCAGCTTAACATATGTTAGTGGGAACATGGTGGTGTGAATTATAAAGGATGTAGCAGCAGAACATTGAGAAACACCTAATCTGAGCCAGCAGAGTCAGCGTGGCTTCATGAAGGGGAAATTATACCTGAAAAACTTCAGTTCTTCGAGGAGGTAAAGGGGAAACAGTGGATGGAATTTATTTGAATTTTCAGAAGACATTAGATAAGGTACCACACATTAGGCTGCTTAGGAAGATAAGACTCCATGGCATTGAAGGTGGTCTATTGAATTAACATGGATAGACGATTGGCTAACTAATAGAGATTGGAGAGATTTTCGTAGGCTGAGGGATGGACTTGGTGGCTTTGTTTTTCTGGTGGCGAGGAGTGATCTGGACATTTCTTTTAACGTTTCTTTTATTGCTGCTTCTGTTCTTAATCCTGTCTTTTGTACACTAAGATGGCACCAGAGAATGGAGCAGAGTGATTGGAAGTCCTTGTCCATGAATCACAGAAAGCTAGCATCCAATTTCAATGGGAAATAGGGAAGGCAATTGGAATATTGGCCTTTCTTTCAAAGGCAATGGAATAAAAGTAGTGCGGCTTTGCTAAAGCTGTCCACAGCAATGGTCAGGTCACAGTTGGAATACTTGGATTCCTATCAAAGGAAAGATAGGCTGAGTCCAGAGAAAGTTCATTTGGCTAATCCTGAGTGTGGAGGGACTGTCGTATGGAGAGAGATTGAGTTGGTTGTGCCTGTGCTGATTGAAGTTTAGAAGAATGAAAGGCAACCTTATTGAAACATAGAAGATTCTTGGAAGGCTTGACAGGGTGGATGCAGAGAAGTTGTTTCCCCTTGTGAGACAGTCTCAGACCAGACAGCATCATTTCAGACTTGGGGTCAAACATTTAAGATAGAGATGAAAACAAATTTCTCTTCGAGGGGAATTCTTTACTGCAGACAACTGTTGAGGCTGGGTCATTAGGTGTATTCATGACTGAGATAGATAGATAGATGGTTAATCAGTAGAAGAATAGAGGGTATGGGGACCATAGAACATTACAGCACAGAACAGGCCCTTCAGCCCTCAATGTTGTGCCGACCTATGGAACCAATCTGAAGCCCATCTAACCTACACTGTTCCATTAAATGCCCTTAAAGTTGGTGAATCTACAACAGTTGCAGGCAGTGCATTCCACGCCCCTACTACTCTGTCACATCTGTCCTATATCTATCACCCCTCAATTTAAAGCTATGCTCCCTCGTGCTAGCCATCACTACCCAAGGAAAAAGGGCTGTCCCTGTCCACCCTACCTAATCCTCTGATTATCTTGTATGTCTCAATTAAGTCACCTCTCAACCTTCTTCTCTCTAACGAAAACACCCCCAAGTCCCTCAGCCTTTCCTCATAAGACCTTCCCTCCATACCAGGAAACATCCTAGAAAATCTCCTGTAAACTTTTTCCAAAGTTTCCACATCCTTCCTATAATGCAGTGACCAGAACTGTACGCAGTACTCCAAATGCAGCCACACCGGTTTTGTACAGCTGCAGCATGACCTCATGGCTCTGAAACTCAATCCCTCTACCAATAAAAGCTAATACGCCGTATGCCTTCTTAACAACCCGATCCACCTGGGTGGCAACTTTCAGGGATCTATGTACATGGACACGGAGATCTCTCTGCTCATCTACTCTGCCAAGAATCTTACCATTAGCCTGGTACTCTGCCTTCCTGTTGCTCCTTCCAAAGTGAATCACTTCACACTTTTCTGCATTAAACTCCATTTGCCACCTCTCAGCTCAGCTCTGCGGCTTATCTAAGTCCCTCTGTAACGTGCAACATCCTTCAGCACTATCGACAATGCCACCAACTTTAGTAAATTTGCGGATGACCCATCTCACTAACTCATCTCTCTACACCCTCATCTCAGTCATTTATAAAAATGACAAACAGCAGTGGCCCCAAACAGATCCTTGAGGTACACCACTAGTAACTGAACTCCAGGATGAACATTTCCCATCAACCACCACCCTCTGTCGTCTTTCAGCTCGCCAATTTCTGATCCAAACCGCTAAATCACCCTCAATCCCAAGCCTTCGTATTTTGTGCAATAGCCTACCTTGGGGAACTTTATTAAACGCATTACTGAAATCCATATACACCACATCAACCACTTTACCCTCATCTACCTGTTTGATCACCTTCTAAAAAAACTCAGTAAGGTTTGTGAGGCAGGACCTACACTTCACAAAACTATGTTGACTATCTTTAATCAACTTACTCCTTTCTCGATGATTAGATATTCTAACTCTTATAACCTTTTCCAACACTTACCCACAACTGAAGTAAGGCTCACTGGTCTATAATTACTAGGGTTGTCTCTACTCCCCTTCTTGAACAAGGGGACAACATTTGCTATTCTCCAGTCTTCTGGCACTATTCCTGTAGACAATGACGGAAAAAAGATCAAAGCCAAAGGCTCTGTAATCTCCTCCCAGGCTTCCCAGAGAATCCTAGGATAAATCCCATCTGGCCCAGGGGACTTATCTATTTTCATACTTGCCAGAATTGCTAACATCTCCTCTTTGTGAACCTCAATCTGGTCTAGTCTAGTAGCCTGTATTTCCGTATTCTCCTCGACTACATTGTCTGTTTCCAATATGAATACTGGCGAAAAATATTAATTTAGTGCTTCCCCTATCTCCTCTGACTCCACACACAACTTCCTACTACAATCCTTGATTGGTCCCAATCTTTCTCTAGTCATTCTTTTATTCCTGATATACCTATAGAAAGCCTTAGGGTTTACCCTGATCCTACCTGCCAATGACTTCTCATGTCCCTCCTGGCTTTTCTTGGCTCTTTCTTTAGGTCTTTCCTGCTAGTTTGTAACTCCAAAGTGCCCTAACTAAGCCTTCATATTTCATCCGAACATAAGCTGCCTTCTTCCTCTTGACAAGAGATTCAACTTCTTTAGTAAACCACGGCTCCCTCGCTCAATCACTTCCTCCCTGCCTGACAGGTACATATTTATCAAAGACGCGCAGTAGCTATTCCTTGAATAAGTTCCACATTTCTAATGTGCCCATCCCCTGCAGTTTCCTTCCCCATCCTATGTTTCCTAAATCTTGCCGAATCGCATCGTAATTGCCTTTCCCCCAGCTGTAACACTTGCCCAGTGGTGCACACCTATCCCTTTCTATCACTAAAGTAAACATAACCAAATTGTGGTCACTATCATCAAAGTGCTCACCTACCTCCAAATCTAACACCGGCCGACTTCATTACCCAGTACCAAATCTAATGTGCCCCTGCCCCTTGTTGGCTTGTCTGTGTACTGTCAGGAAACCATCCTGCACATTTTGGCCAAAACTGACCCATCTAAAACTATAGTATTTCCAGTCAATATTTGGAAAGTTAAAGTCCCACATAACAACTACCCTGTTACCCTCTCTCCTATCCAGAATCATTTTTGCTATCCTTTCCTCTACATCCCTTGAACTATTTGGAGGCCTATAGAAGGCAGGAAAGCGGAGTTGAGGATTACCCGATCAGCTATGATCGCACTGACTAGTGGGGCAGACGTGATGGGCTGAATGACCTATTTCTGTTCCTATATCTTATAAAGTTATTTAATTAGTCTGCCATTACATTGTTTCCTTTTATAACTTCCCCTGTTGGGTCTGGGTGGATTACTCTTCACAGGGTCGGTCTGGACTTGTTGGGCCGAAGGGCCTGTTTCCACACTGTAGGGAATCTAATCATGTCCAGACTGTGAGGGGAGAAAGTGAGGTCTGCAGATGCTGGAGATCAAAGTTGAAACTTTATTGCTGGAACAGCACAGCAGGTCAGGCAGCATCCAGGGAACAGGAGATTCGACGTTTCGGGCACAGGCCCTTCTTCAGGAATGAGCAGAGAGTGTTCAGCAGGAGAAGATAAAAGGTAGGGAGGAGGGACTTGGAGGAGGGGAGTTGGAAATGTCTTCTTCTTGACCTCTCCGCCTCCACCCTACTCCGACCTATCACCCTCACCTTGACCTCTTTCCACCTATCACATTTCCAACGCCCCTCCTCCAAGTCCCTCCTCCCTACCTTTTATCTTCTCCTGCTGAACACTCTCTGCTCATTCCTGAAGAAGGGCCTGTGCCCGAAACGTCGAATCTCCTGTTCCCTGGATGCTGCCTGACCTGCTGTGCTGTTCCAGCAATAAAGTTTCAACTTTGATATCCAAATGAATCCAACAAGAACTGGACCAAGCATATGTGGTACTCATAATCTTCTTCATCCTAAGTATACGCATGATTTTACTACAACTGCTAAGTATTTCATCAGTAATATTTTCAGCAACATAACACAAAACATCGCAGATAAGAAAAACTGCAGCATATTAACATGCCAAATTTCCCCTAAAGTAAATGCATTAAAATTCCATCAAATTTGACAATATTGTTATGTATTTGGCTTTAAGGGGTTAACACGTAGGGGGTTCCATACAACAGCCAAGCAGGGTGAGATCAATAGTTGTGATGTTGAGAAGATATGCTCTTCTTCATTAGGGTAAATAAAAGGAGATGCGGTGGAGGGCACCGTCGACCACGTCGGGGGGGAAATTGTGGTCCTTGAAGAAGGAGGCCCTGTGAGGGACCTACATTTGTCTTCACTAATTGTTCTCTTCACATATGTATAGAAGCTTTCACAATCAGTTTGGATGTCCTCTGCAAGTTTACACTCCTACTCTCTTTTTCCATCCCAGGGTTGCAGAGAAGGAACCTGTGAATAAAATGTCTGTACACAATCTGGCAACAGTGTTTGGTCCCACCCTGCTCAGACCATCAGAAACAGAACACAAAGTGCATGCCAACATTGTGTCCGACATCTGGTCTCATGAAGTCATGGCACAGGTACAGTCCATTCACTCAGCCCCTGCACAGTCTCAGGGCTTGGCCACCTGTGGACAGGAGCATATGGGAAGCTAGCAATTCCTAGGTTCAGCTGGTCTCAGTGGAAGGGAGTGGTCTGAGCTGCGGTCATCAGAGTTGGAGCTTCACCTTGGTCTCAGTGCCTTGCTTGTATTCTTTCTTCCTTCTGGCAGTTAACAGCTTCCCCGAGCCTGATCTGCCCTCAGTCACTTGACTGAGTGGTCAGAGCTGGAATGGAACAACAGCCTTAAGGGGAAGAAGCTGCAGGGAGTGAGAGAGAACCAGTCAGAAACCTGCAACTGGCCCTCGACCCAAGGTGTGTGTCGATCAGAAGCTGCAGAGTGCCATCTTTTATTTTATTCTGTTCCTGTCGGGGCAGACTGTCATGGCCAGAGCATGATGTGGAGGAGCCGGTGTTGGACTGGGGTGTACAACGTTACAAATCACACAACACCAGGTTATAGTCCAACAGGTTTAATTGGAAGCACACTAGCTTTCAGAGCACCGCTCCTTCAGTGGGTAGTTATCACCTGATGAAGGAGCAGTGCTCCGAAAGCTAGTGCTGCCAATTAAACCTGTTGGACTATAAGATGGCCAGAGCAGCATTCGTTGCCTATCCTTAAACTGCCCTTGGGAAGGAAGTGGGACAGGGGCCTGCTGCATTGAGGATGGCCATTGGGAGACACAGGGCAATATAGCTGGCCACAAAAACATGGACTAAGGCCTGACTGAGAAATATTGGTTCGGAGAAAGGACTGCAGATGCTGGGGGTCAGAGTTGAGTGTGGTGCTGGAAAAGCACAGCAGGTCAGGCAGCATCTGAGCTGCAGAGGGGCTTATGCCCGAAACGTTGATTCTCCTGCTACTCGGATGCTGCCTGACCTGTTGTGCTTTTCCAGCACCACACACTCGACTGAGAAATATTGGTGTCAGGTTGACGTTAATGGCTGGAGGGGATACCATTGGGACAAGGGGAGAGTACTGTGGGGTGGGGGTTGGAGGATCTCGCTTTGGGCATTAACACTGTTTGTATTCTCATAGGTGCAGGTTCTGTTATATTACTTGCAGCATCCCCCAATCTCCATCACTGAACTCAAGCGAAATACCCTCTACTATTCCACTGATGTGTAGAGATCCTATGTTGGGACCCTCGGAATCCTTCAACTCGAGACAATTGACCAAAATAAAATGAAGATGAAGAATCCATCACATCCCGTTTGAAGTTTGACCTTTATACTGCTATATGCCTGGTGCAAGATGGGGAAGCCGCCCTCTATCGTCCTGTCCTGTGTATATGTGTACAAGCACTGTTGGCTGCCCATCCCTTGCATTGCGTCCTTCGCATGGTGCATTTGTCTTGTTTACTCCTGGAGCTCCAACCTCCTGCTCCTGGATCGACTGTAGTTGCACGAACATTGAGACTTTGGGGCAGCAAACAGTTCATAACCAGCAGGGAGCATCAGCAGGAGTCTGTGTAAGGATCTGTAGTGGAGTGTGCATCAACAGTGGCATTGACTGTGAATGGCATTTCATACACTCCTCTGGTTAATAGTAACCTTTTTGCTTGATAATAAATTGTTTTACACCTGTAGATTATTCTGACCCGCTGTGGGTCACACGTTCATGATAAATAAAAGTAACGTAATATTTGCATAAAAGATACCATTTTCGGTTTGATTTAACATGTCAGGCTGTCTCACTCATACAGACTAAATGATTAGTTTGTGTCCAATTTCACAAAGGAACAATACAAAACCTTATCCAAGTCTGACCCCCCCCACCCATCACTAATTATCCCCACCCTCACTCCCTGACCCTATCCCCTGACCCCACCCCCACTCCCTGACCCCACCCCCACTCCC
>NC_057737.1:327269-339793 GCF_004010195.1 Chiloscyllium plagiosum | reverse complement strand
GGGGCGGCACAGGCCCAGGCCCAGGCCCCGGGGCGGGAGCGGCCCAGGCCCAGGCCCCGGGGCGGGAGCAGCCCAGGCCCAGGGGCGGGAGCGGCACAGGCCCAGGCCCCGGGGCGGGAGCGGCCCAGCCGCTTCATCACCAACAAAACCTGGGCATTGCCCAAAAGGTCCGTGTCGCTGCCCGACCTGCTGTGATCTTCCAGCACCGCTCTGACCTAGAATAGAGTCCGCGGGCCGAATGGCCTGGCTCTGCTGGGGGGGAATCTGGTCAGATCCAGGGAGGTTACCTGGAGAGAGGGAGGGAGGGACTCCGGCTGATTGATTACAGGGATTTCCACACATTAATACCAGAAACACCGCCCGTTGGGGGGTGTCTGTTCTCCGGAGGATGTAGAGCAGCAGGTCCTGGAGGGTGTGGCTCCAAGCTGAGGCAGGGCTGACTGCAGGAAGGGTAGGTGGTGGAGCATGGTTGCTGTTGTGGAGCAGAGGGTCTGCAAAGAGAATCATTGTTTGTAGAGAGAGAGGGGGGGAGAACTTCTTCAAGGTAGGCATCCTTGGAAGAGGCATCACCTCCTGGTGAAGGGCTTATGCTCGAAACATCGATTCTCCTGCTCCTCGGATGCTGCCAAAACTGTGCTTTTCTAGCACCACACTCTCAATAACAAAACTATACTTTGCTCATTTACCTACATTTGGTCCATGTCTTGCTGTACCCTTGGTGTTTCAGCTGTGGCCTAACCAATGTATTATACAGTTCCTTGCTCTTGTATTTAGTACTTTAATTAATAAAGGTAAGTATCTCATATGCTTCAACCACCTCATCTACCTGTCCTGCTACCTTCAAGGAGCTATGGACTTGCACACTAAAGTCCCTCTGATCCTCTATACTTCCTAGGTTCCTATCATTCAACATTGACTCCCTTACCTTGTTAATCCTTCCCAAAATGCATCACCTCCCACTTTTCAGGATTAAATACCATTTGTCACTGTTCAGACCATCTAACTAATCCATCTATATTATTCTGGAGAGTCAGACTCTCTTCGAATCTTTCCTCCTTGCTGAAATGTAATTTTGCTGAGAGTCATGAATTACCTCCTTAAACTTTTGGCCTGGCTCCTGCACTGCCATTCCTGCTATCCTATCCATCCAGTTCAATAGAGCTAACTATTATAATTCCCTTTGACTTAAACACAGTTGTTTCCTACCCAAGTTTCTCACTCTCAAACAGAATATTAAATTCTATCAAGGGACCTTGGAGGGCAGGTTCATAATTCATTTGAAAGTAGGATCACAGGTAGATAGGATAGTGAAGATGATGTTTGGTCAGACCATTGAGCATGAGAGTTGGAGGTCATGTTGCGGCTGTACAGGACATTGGGTTAGGCCACTGTTGGAATATTGCGTGCAATTCTGGTCTCTTTCCTATCGGAAGGATGTTGTAAAACTTGAAAGGGTTCAGAAAAGATTTACAAGGATGTTGCCAAGGTTGGAGGATTTGAGCTGTGGGGAGAGGATGACTAGCGAGTTTTGAGAAGATTTGTAGCTCAGGTTGAGGTTCTGGATGTAGGTTTGTTCACTGAGCTGGAAGGTTTTTCAGACATTTCATCACCATACTAGGTAATATTATCAGTGAGCATCTGGATGAAGCGCTGGTGACGTTTTACTTAGAGGTCATTTATTAAACCTGCCTCACTCCCCATTACCAGATATAAGACAGCCTGTTCCCTGGTTAGCTCCATGACACATTGCTCCAGCAAACTATCCCTAGTGCAGAATTTGTTGTCATAGCCACCCTTTTCAACGATTAACCTAATCAACCTGAAGATGAAAGTCACCCATTATCATTGCTATATTAGATTAGATTACTTACAGATTACTTACAGTGTGGAAACAGGCCCTTCGGCCCAACAAGTCCACACCGACCCGCCGAAGCGCAACCCACCCATACCCCTACATTTACCCCTTTAACCTAACACTACGGGCAATTTAGCATGGCCAATTCACCTGACCCGCACATTTTTTTTTTGGACTGTGGGAGGAAACCGGAGGACCCGGAGGAAACCCACGCAGACACGGGAGAACGTGCAAACTCCACACAGTCAGTCGCCTGAGGCGGGAATTGAACCCGGGTCTCTGGCGCTGTGAGGCAGCAGTGCTAACCACTGTGCCACCGTGCCGCCCACAATTCTTTTACATGCTCCTATTCTGTGTTGATTTCTACCCTTTCCTATAGTGTGGGAGCTGATTGGGGTTCTGTACACTACTCCTGGCAATGTCTTTTTCATTTGCTGTTTGTTTTGCCTCCATGCCAATTGACTCGACAACAATTCTTTGGCCCATCAGGAATCATTTGAACTACAAGAAGCTAGTATTCAGCTTAAGTATTATAATATGCAAATGGGCTGTTGGTCCTTTCTGAAAGGGAACAAAATATAAAGTAAGGAGGTTTTGCTAAAATTATTCAAAGCACTCATCAGACCACACCCAGAATACTGTGAACACTTTTGGGCCCATTGTCTAAAGAAAGATAGACTGGCATTGAGTCAGTCCAGGGAAGGTTCACGACTTTAATACCAGGTATGGATCCTCTTGTGAGGAGCAGTTAAGTACATTGGGCCTGTACCACTTGGAGTTTTGAAAAATGAGAGATGACCTTGATGAAACATACAAGCTTATTAGAAGACTTGACAGTGTAGATGCAGACCGGTTGTTCCCCCTGTGGGAGTGTTTAGGACTGAATCTGAGAATAAGGAGTCACACATTTAAGTAGAGCTGAGAAGGGGTTTCTTCTGTCAGAATCTGTGAAATTCTTCACCGCAGATGGTTGATCAGGCTGGGGTCATTAAATATATTCCAGTCTGGGATATGGGCAAGCACGGTGGCTCAGTGGTTAGCACTGCTCCATCACAGCACCAGGGACATGGATTCAATTGCAGCCTTGGGTAGCTGTCTGTGTGGAGTTTGTTTGTTCTTCCCGTGTCTGTGTGGGTTTTATCCGGGTGCTCAGGTTTCTTCTCACAGACCAAAGATGTGCAGGTTAGGTGGATTGCCACACCAAATTCCCTATAGTGTCCAGAAATCTGCAGACTAGGTTTAGCCATGAGAAATGCAGAATTTCAGGGATAGGTTGCTTGAGCGACGAGGGGGTTGCCTGGGAAGGAGGCTCTTTGGAGGATCAGTGTGGGGCATTGTGGGATTGTTGGGCTGGATGACCTTCCTCACTAGGGATTCCATGATTCAGTGATAACAGATTTTAATCAATCAGGGAATCAAGGATTGTGGGGAAATGGCAGGAACGTGGAACTGAAGATTATCAAATCAGCCATGGTCTCACTGAATGGCAGAGGTAACTCAGTGGGCCAGATGCAGCTTACGGTCTTGTCTGGGGGATGGGGGTTTGGGGCGGGTGGGAGGATGGTGAGTGTATATCTGCTGTGTTCTTTTGTTGGTGAGTTAGGGGTTGTGCTGTAATGTTGGAACAACATGGTTACATCTGGCAATGAAAAAGCTAACGTAATTATTGTTCTGACCAGTTTGAAGGAAATGGCCATTTTAGCCCAGCTGAGTGCGCAGTACTCAACACGGAAAGATCCCGCAGTTGAACTGGAATTCAAGCAGCGGGGGAATGCACAGTTCAAGCTGAAGGACTATGCTCACGCTGTTGCCTTGTATTCAAAGGTACATTTGGATACTATTAACCTGCTCCCCGACTCTCAACCTACAGTCATTGGTCAGAACACTCTTCTCCAAGTTGGTGACCCCTGGATTCAACCTTGTACAGACTGGCGATCCCAGGCTGGATCCACACACTCCAGGGTGGCTTCTTTGAGCCCAAACTGATCCTTAAACTCTGTGTCTTAGCCCCATTTTCCAGTTCTGAGCCCATTCTCCTGTGTGGCGCGCGGGCATTTATTACTTACTGCCTGCCTCTCGTGTTGTGCCCTCTGACAGGCTGTCCCTCTCTCTCTCTCTCTCTGTTTTCAGGGACTTCACCATAGCTCCACGCACTCCCCTCAGGCTGCACTGCTCTATGCCAACCGCTCAGCAGCACTGTACCAGCTACAGCGATACCAAGCAAGTCAAAGGCAGCCCTCCTCAGCTCGGGAGAAGTTGGGCACACAGTCAATGTTCATGTGATGGAATCTGGCTGAGGCATTGAACTGCGTGCAGGGTGGGGGGAGGGAGGACTGAAGGAGTTAGGGAGGGTGGGTATTGGGGGCGAATTGGGGCAGTTAGGGTAAGGGTCAGATAGAGGGTGATTTTTGGCTCTGTCCTTGAAAACACTGACCAACGAGTTTTCCCCTGTCTCTATCCAGGAATGCCTGGTGGATATTGAGAGAGCTCAGGGACACAATTATCCCCATGAGCTGCTACATAAGATCCTGGCACGCCGCACAGCCTGCTTGCAGCGCCTGGGCCAAGCTGATGGAGCCTCTGGCCTCTGCAGCAAAGAACACCTCCGTGCAAGAGGCAGAGGGAGAGCCTGGATCCAGAGCCAGCCCACAACAGGAGGGGCCCCCCATGGACAGACAAAGACCTCAGGAACTCTGTGCGAAATCTCTCCGTCCATCGCCGTGGGCTCCGACAGTTCCCGGGGCCGCCATTTGGTAGCAACGGAGGAGCTGAGGCCAGGAGAGGTCCTGCTCCAGGAGAAAGCCTTTGCAGCTGTGCTGATCCCAGAGGGAGCCAGAAGAGAGCCATTCTCCAATGAGGATGTGTACTGTCACCACTGCCTTGAGTGGACTGAGCTCCCTGTGCCCTGCCTGACCTGTAGCTTCAGCAGTTACTGCAGTGAGCTGTGTCGAGAGCATGCCTGGAATCAGTATCACTGGCTGGAATGCAGACTTGGGGGATTCCTGTTGGCACTGGGCACATTCACCCAGCTTGCACTCCGCACTGTGCTGCTGGCAGGTATACAGGAGGTACAGGGAGCAGAAAAATTGGAGAGTGGAGCTGACCAAAGGACGATTGGCGAATGCAGCGTGAGGCACAATCCAGACCACAAAGTGGAACTGAGTAGTTGTTTTTCTGGGATGTCAGAGGTTGGCGATGGGATGCCCAGGGACGCTCAGAGCCGTTACCAGATGATCCACAGTCTCCTGACCCACACCAGATTGCAAACACCAGAGCACCGCTTCCTCTGTGGTCTTACCGCAGCAGCTGTGTGCCAGGAGATCAGGCGAATGGGGCTGGAGTCACAGCTGGTGAGTGACAAGCTGGAGCAGCCTGCAATTATTGCCCAAGACCAGGGACTAAGGACACTGGGAGTGGCATTGCTCCGACACCACCTCCAGCTGGAGTGTAATGCTCAGGCTATCACAGCACTCAGAGTCACAGGTATGTACCAGGGTACAGGATGGCCTGAGAGCCTGCTGTAACGGAGACATGGATTTCACAGGGTGGGATTGGTTGCTGGATGTTCCAGGGTTTAGATCTTTAAAAAGAACAGGGAGGGGGTAAAAGAGGAGGGGAAGTAGCACTGTTAGAAAGGGCATCACAGCTTCAGAAAAACAGCTTGTCGAGGAGGGTTTGTATACTGAGTCAGTACGGGTGGAAGTCAATAACAGGAAAGGAACAGTCACTTTATTGGGTGTTTTCTATAGACCCCCCCATAGCAGCAGAGAGATGGAAGAACAGGTTGGACAGCAGATCTTGGAAAGGTGCAGCTGTAACTGAGTTGTTGTTACGGGTGACTTCAACTTCCCCGATATTGATGGGAACCTTCTTAGTGCAGATGATCTGGATGGATCTGATTTTTGTCAGGTGTATCCAGGAAGGATTGCTGACTCAATATGTAGCTAGGCCAACTGGGGCGGGGGGGGGGGGGGGGGTGAGGCCGAATTGGATTTGGTGCTAGGCAATGAGCCATGCCAGGTGTCAGATCGCTCAGTGGGAGAGCATTTCTGGGACAGTGATCACAACTGCCTCACCTTTACCATAGCCATGGAGAGAGATAGGAACAGACAGTAGGGGAAGGTATTTAATTAGGGGAGGGGAAATTATACTGCTATTAGACAGGAGCTGTGGAATATAAATTGGGAACAGTTCTACAGGGAATACACAACAGAAATATGGAGGCAATTTAAGGAGCACTTGTGGCGAGTGTTGGATAACTTTGTCCCACTGAGACAGGCGAGGAACGGTAAGGTGAAGGAGCCTTAGATGACAAGAGAAGAGTTTCTCATCATGAGGAAGAAGGAAGCTAACTTAATGTTGAGGAAACAAGGATCTGGCACAGCTTTAGAGGATTACAGGGTAGCTAGGAAAGAACTTAAAAATGAACTGAGGAGAGCTGGGAGGGGGCACGAAAAAGCCTTGACAGGAAGGAGTACGGAAAACCTAAAGGTGTTCTATACTTACATGAGGAATAAGAGAATGACCAGAGATCGGTAGGGCCGATCAAGGATAGTGGAGGGAACCTATGCCTGGAGTCTGAAGAGGTAGGATAAGCCCTAAATGAGATTTTTGCTTCAGTATTCACTAGAGAGAGAGGGACCTTGTTGATAGAACACATGGACCAGGTTAGTAGGCTTGAACAGATTGATATTAAGGAAGCGAGTTTTGAGAAGATTTGTAGCTTAGGGGAGGGGAAATTATACTGCTATTAGACAGGAGCTGTGGAGTATAAATTGGGAACAGTTGTTCTACAGGGAATACACAACAGAAATGCAGAGGCTGTTGAAGGGGCACTTGTGGCGAGTGTTGGATAACTTTGTCCCACTGAGACAGGCAAGAAATGCTAAGGTGAAGGATGTAGGTTTGCGTGCTGAGCTGGAGTTCATTTCCAGACGTTTCGTCACCTACTAGGTAACATCTTCTGTGGGCATACAGGCAAAGCAATGTTGATAATTCCTGCTTTCTGTTTATATGTTTGGGTTTCTTTGGGTTGGTGATGTCATTTCCAGTGGTGACATCATCTCCTGTGGTGCTGTCACTTCCTGTTCTTTTTCTCAGGGAGTGGTAGATGGGGTCTAACTCGATACATGAACATCAACTAGCCACAAAAAGACATGACCCTCTCTCACTAGTATCATTACATACAGATAAGGAAGGACACCATTTCGACTGGGACAACACATCCATCCTAGGACAAGCCAAACAGAGACACGCACGAGAATTCCTAGAAGCATGGCATTCCAACAAACACACAGTGTTAGACCCCAACTACCACCGCCTGAGAAAAGGAACAGGAATTGACGTCACCAACCCAGAGAAACCCAAACATATAAATAGAAAGCAGGAATTATCAACAGTGCTCCGCCCAGAGGCCCTAGTAGGTGACAAAACATCTGGAAATTAACCTTCCAGCTCAGTGCGCAAACATAATATTAAGGAAGTGGATGTGCTGGAAATTCTGGGAAACATCAAGATAGATAAGTCTCCAGGGCAGGACCAGATATATCCATAGTTACTATGGGAAGCGAGGAATGGGATTGCTGCGCCTCTGGCGATGATCGTTGCATCCTCACTCTCCACGAAGGAGTACTTGATGATTGGAGGGAGGTATTCCCTTCAAGAAAGGGAATAGGGAAATCCCTGGGATTACAGATCGGTCAGTCTTACGTCTGTGGTAAGGTACTGGAAAGGATTGGAAAAACATAGTTTGATTAAAGATAGTCATCATGGCTTCGTGAGGGGCAGGTCATGCATCGCAAGTTTTATTGAGTTCTTGGAGGATGTGACGAGGCAAGTTGACGAAGGCCGAGCAGTCAGTGATGTATATGGATTTCAGTAAGGCATTTGATAAGGTTCCACATGGTAGGCTCTTTCAAAAAGTTAGGAGGCTTGGGATACAGGGAAACTTGGCTGTCTGGATACAGAACTGACTGGCCGAAAGGAGACAGCGAGTTGTAGCGGATGGAAAGTATTCGGCCTGGAGTTCGCTGACCAGTGGTGCCCCACAGGGATCTGTTCTTGGGCCTCTGCTCTCTGTAGTTTTTATAAATGACTCGGATGAAGAAGTGTAAAGGTGGGTTAGTAAGTTTGCTGACGACACAAAGGTCGGTGGTGTTGTAGATAGTGTCGAGGGCTGTTGCAGGCTACAACAAGCCATTGACAGGATGCAGAGCTGGGCTGGGAAGTGGCAGTTGGAGTTTAACCTGGATAATTGCAAAGTGATTCATTTTGGAAGGTCAAATTTGAATGCTGAATACAGGGTTAAAATCAGGAGTTTTGGCAGTGTGGAGGAACAGCAGGATCTTGGGGTACACATACATAGATCCCTCAAAGCTGCCACCCAAGTTGATAGGGTTGTTAAGGAGGCGTATAGTGTGTTGGCTTCCATTAACGGGGGATTGAGTTTAAGAGCCACAAAGTTTTCCTGCAGCTCTATAAAACCCCGGTTAGACCACACTTGGAATATTGTGTCCTGTTCCAGTCGCTTCGTTATTGGAAGGAAGTAGATTCTTTAAAGAGGGTGCAGAGGAGGTTTACCAGGATGCTGCCTGGACTAGAGGGCGTGTCTTCTGCAGAGAGGTTGGAGAGAAGAAGGAAGAGAGGTGACTTAATAGAAGTGTACAAGGTAATGAGAGGCATAGATAGAGTAGACAGCCAGAGATTCTTCCCCAGGGCAGAAATGGCTGTCACAACGGGAAGGAAGGTACAGGGGAGATGTCAGAGGTAGGTTCTTTGCACAGAGAGTGGTGGGTGTGTGGAATGCACTGCCAGCAGTGGGAGGAGAGTCAGTGATAATATTTACATTTAAGCGACTGCTGGCCAAGCACGTGGATGGCAGTAAATTGAGGGCTGTGGATGTTCGGCTGATCTTAAATTAGGATAAATGTTCGGCAGAACATTGGCCAGAGAGCCTGTACAATTCTATGTTTTGTGTAAACTGACACCATGAATGGGATTTGTATGAGAGCGTACTGCCTAGCCAGTGTGGGAGCAAGCTATATGGACCAGGGAGATTGAGTGGTCGGTCAGTGAGTGGTATCTATGCTGGCTTTCTGAAGGAGCGATGTATATACTACCCCTTCCCCGGCCCCTGACATAGTTATTCAGTTCTCTTTTGAAAGTCTCAGTTGAAGTCCATTCCAGATCCTAACCACTCACTACATGACAGGTTTATTTTTACCTGTCCCCTTTGTTTCTTTTGTCAGTGAGCTTCGGTGTCTGTCATCTGATTTCTGATCCTTGTGCCAAAGAAGACACCCTCTTTCTGACTCTCCATTCAGACCATGGTTCAAGGTTATAATGACAGTCGGCACCTTGAAATGGAGTGGTCCAAAAACCAACCTATAATTCCTTGCTGATGCCAAGTGTGTATAATGGTGCCGTGAGCAGTGCATGATCTGGTGTGATTGCCAAAGGATCTCCATTCCCTCTTATTTTTCCTGCCACTGCATAGGTCATGCACTGCAGCAGCTTCCAGAGCCCGCAATCAATCTGCCCGGATGCCACTCAGCATGCACGGACTGTCCATATGGTTGCTTGTGTTACACCACTGGGTGAACCCCTCTGCTAATTTAAAACCTGCAACACAGAAAAGATTTATCCCATGCGGTAATCTGTGAAAATTCAAGAGGTCAAGAACAAGTAAAAATTAACAACTTTATTACTGAAAGTATAACAAAGAATAATTAACTAACAACTATTTACAACTCTTGTCCAACCTATCTTTTACATTCCCTTCTATAATACTAGCCCAATAAAGCCCCCGATTACAATTTACGAAACAAAACTTCTAATCTCAAAACCAGGTGGCTTTCGGTTTTCTCTGTATTCCTGACTTGTTCTTGGGGATTCTGCTGCACAGGTTACTGATCGATAAAGGTACCTTTAAGAGAGCTATTTTTCAGGCAGTCTTTATATGTTGGTAGCTTGGCGGTTCTCCTCTCAACTGTTCAATTTTCCCCGGTCTTATACCCCCAAAGTGTCGGATTGTGTCATTGGCTTTTCACATTGTCAATATACTAATACAAACTGGATTGGACTTCGGTATTTTTCGTGGTATAATTTAAACTGATTGGCCTAATTTGAATCTGTTTTGTCATTTCCAGGTAACCAGCTACCCTAGTTAACTCCAGTAACTGGAGCATATGTGACATTATATCTTTTTTTCTGAACACTTGGTGCTGTCAGGTAGTTTTTGCTAGCTTTTAACTTTCTTAAAGGTACAGTACACTCACATCTTCATAACAATTGGCTATGCAGCTTAAAGAGATCATTGCCAAGGATCCTGTGCAGCTGCTTGTGCCTGGTGATCCCTACAGCTTTACTTTGACTTTGTGACTGCAAGCTCACTTCCTGCTGAGGATTCCGAGCTTAAAGCACTTGTTCTTGTTGCAGGAGGCGGACATTCCCATGTGGCAGAGATGGAAGAGGTCAGGATTGCGACTGCCTTCTATTGTACAGTCAGCCTGCTGAACCATTCCTGTGAACCCAACACTAGTATCACATTCCACAACAGCACCATCATTGTGAGAGCCTCCCAGCACATTGCAGCAGGCCAGGAAGTGCTACACTGCTATGGTAACTCCAACAGTCAGCTTGATCCCTCCATAGCTCCCTCTCTCGGACTTCTCCCTGCCCTCCCCTTTTCTACTTTCACAACACACAGGTTGGAAAGTCAGTTCCGAGTGGGCTTAGGGCAGTTAGATAAAAAGATACTGAATAGGTTAAATGAGTGTACAGAGATGTAGTAAATAGAGTATAATGTGGGAAGATGTAGAATTGTTTTTGGCAGAATAAAAGGAAACCTCTAAATGGTGAGAGATTGCACAGCTCGATACAGAACAATTTGGGTGTCCTTGTATATCAATTGCAAAGTTTAGTCACAGCAAGTAATTGGGAAAACTAATAGAATGTTATCATTTATCATGAGGGGAATTGAATCCTGGAGTAGGGAGGTTGGCCTTCAGTTATACCGGGCACTGCTGGGACCACATCTGGAGTACTCTGTAGAGTACCAGTCACTGTATTGCAGGAAGAATGTACATATGTTGGAAGCAGTTTAGAGAAGGTTCAGATTAATACCTGGAATGGGCATGTGTTATGAGGAAAAGTCTAGGCTTATATCCACCAGAGTTTAGAGGAGTAAGAGGCGATTTGTTTGATGTATAAGTTCCTGAAGAGTATTGGCGGGAGGATGTTAGAAAGAATGTTCCACCTTTTTATTTTATTCATTCACAGGCTGAAGGTGTCACTGGCCAGGCCAGTAATTATTTGGCAGTTGAAAGCCAACCAGATTGGCTGTGGGTCTGGAATGGCATGTAGGCCAGACCAGGTAAGGATGGCAGTTTCCTTCCCTAAAGGACGTTAGCGAACCCGATTGTCTTTTCTGACAATCGACCACAAATTTGTGGTCATCATTAGATTCTTAATTCCAGATTTTTATTCTGTTCAAATTCTGCCACCTGCTGAGGTAAGATTTGAGCCCTAGTTCCCAAAACATTACCTGTGTCTCTGGATGAACAATCCAATGATAATGTCACTAGGCCATCGCCATCCCTTTGAGGGAATTTAGAACGAGAAGTCATTGTTAAAAATCATGAGGTGACCAATGGGACCGAAATGAGGAGAAACTTTTTCTGGTAGCGTCATGAGTCTTTGGAACTCTCTTCCTGGAAAGGTGTTGATGCAGCTTCTGTGAATATTTTTAAGGCAGACTGAGGCAGACAGGTTCTGAGGAAAACTTGAATGAGACTCAAAACATTAGCTGTTTTTCTCTCTCCACACTTGCTGCCAAACCTGCTAAGTTTCTCCAGCAGTCTCTGAATTTTTGAATCAGATTTCCAGCATCCAGGGTTTTGCTTTTATTCAAGTGGATGGGATCTTGTTAGTGAGAGGGTGAAAGGCTCTCAGCAGTTGGTAGGAATGTGGCTTTGAGGTTACAGAGAGATCAGCCTTGATTTTATTGAATGGAAGAACAGGCTCAAGGGGCCAAGTGGTTTACACCTGCTTGAAATTCTCAGGTGCTTTCCCCACTCTTTCCAGCTCCTCTCCAATATCTGTGTCCCTTTTCTCTCTTCCCTCTTCTCTCTGTTTCCCCTTCCCCAGCAGGTGCTCACTGTGTGTTGTGTTGGCTTCAACTGTCTCTCTGCTGATTCCAGGGCCGCACTGGAGCCGGATGGCAGTGAGGGAGCGACAGCAGGCCCTGAGATCGCAGTATTTCTTTCACTGTCAGTGCACTGCATGTGTTCGTGAGGAGGGGAATGTTGGAATGGACTCTGTGCTTGGCCAATTCCTCTGCTCTTATTGTGGGGTCGAGTTACAGGTGAGGAGAAGACAAGTAGTTGGGCTGGCACTGGGTTACTGGTTTCCTGTTTACTGACCATCTTTCCTGCTGCACTACCCAGGACTTCCCATCATAGGGCATCATTCCCGGCTCATCACCTAGTGGCACTGACAAGTTTTAAGAAAACACTCGTTGGCTGGAGCTAACTCCACAGGTCCCACTGCACTAGAAGACATTTGGTGATGATGTCACCGTTCCCTTTGCAGTCTGCCTCAGTCAGTCTTGTTCTTTGCAGGATTCGAAGGAGGCTCATTGCACATGCTCAAACAGCTCCTGTCGTCTCAT